>NC_046661.1:66793966-66814543 GCF_010883055.1 Belonocnema kinseyi
CCCCCCGAAATTAAAATTTTTCAAATTGTCGTTTTGCATCCGTTTGTACGTCGTTTGTGCTGTTTGTACATTTAATATTTTTGTTTTTATGTAGCGTCCCTCCGAAACAAAAATTTCTAAAATTTTCGTTGTCTAGACTTTTGTACGTCATTTGCACTCCTTCTGCATTTCATATTTTCTTTTGTACCCTCTTGGTTACCCGGGTAGAGGAAAATCAATATTTTGTGCTATCTCCTCGGAATTAAAATTTTTCAAATTTTTTATTTGCACACGTTTGTACGTCGTTTGTACTCCTTGTACATTTAATATTTTCTTTTGAACCCTCTTGGTTTCCCGGCTTAGGGAAAATCAACAGTTCGTGCTATCCCCCCGAAATTAAAATTTCTTAAATATTCTGTTTGCATACATTTGTACGTCGTTTGTATTCTTTGTACATTTGATATTTTCTTTTCTACCCCCTTTGTTGCCCGGCTAGGAGAAAATCAATATTTCGTGCAATCCCCCCGAAATTATCATTTGTCAAATTTTTGTTTTGCATCCGTTTGTGCGTCGTTTTTGCTGTTTGTACATTTAATATTTTCGTTTTTATCCTCTTGGTTGCCCAGCTAGGGAAAAATAAAAATTTCGTCCCATCCCCCCGAAAATAACATTTCTAAAATATTCTTTTTGCATACGTTTGTATGTAGTTTGTACTCTTTATACATTTAATATTTTCTTTTGTACCCTTTTGGTAGCCCGGATTGCGGAAAATCAAAATTTCGTGAAATCCCCCTAAAATTCAAATTTTTATTTCTGCCAATGTGCTGTTTGTACATTAAATATTTTCGTTTTCACCCTATTGGCTGCCCATCTAGGGGAAAAATTAAAATTTCGTGCCATCCCCCCGAATTGAAAATTTCTAAAATTCCCTTCTTGTATACGTTTGTACGTCGTTTGTACTTTTTTTACATTTAATATTTTCATTTGTACCTTTTTGTTTGCCCGGCAAGGGGAAAATTCGTGTTTCGTGACACTCCCCTAAAATTACTATTTTTATTTTTGCTAAGGTTTGCACTCGTTTGTAATTTTAGTACATCTTAATTTTTTTAATGTACCCTCTTGGTTGTCCAGCGAGTGTCTGGCTAAGGGAAAATTAAAATTTTATGCCATCCCCCCAAAATTTGAATTTTTCAGTTTTCCTTTATGCTAACGTTTGATGCAGTACGTCGAAATGGCACCCTCTTTAAAGAAATTGATTGTATGTTCCTGCAATGATTTCTATGATTGAAAATCGGAAAAAGTATGGTTATGTTCGTTTGTTGTTTTGTCAAGTTCAGAATGAAAGACCGAAGTAAAGCGAAAAACAATATTTTAAAGTAAATTACTGGAGATGTACTTAAAAGAATTAAGTAAGTAATTATATTTAGTGATATATGTTATTCAGAGATACAAGTAAATTCGCAACTTAGCGATGTAGACTTAACCACAAATCAGTCTAACATATCACTCAAAACTACTATCGGCGAGAAAATCATAGGCATCGGCCTTTGAAGCTTAACAACTCAGTCAAAAAAATGCTAGTGCAACAAGACAACAGTCATATGAAAGCTGAAACTGTTCTACGTAAATGAGCTTGAAGACGTTTATGTAAAAAGACTATTGTGCTTAGCAGACTGAAAATGTAAATAAAGGCTCCGGAAGATCGAAAATAATTAGAGCCTATCAATTACAGTTTGCAGTTTCAATCGCTTTAATATCTATATAAGAACTGAAGATAATATAGTTGCATATTTTTGTACTTTTAAGAAACAATTTTTATTATTTTTGTTAATTTCTCAACTGCAAATAGTTCACAACAGTTTTCCTCATAAAAAGAAAATTTTAGAAATTTTAATGAGAGGGGGAAGGCACGAAAGTCGGTTTTCCCCTAGCCGGGCTACCAAGAGGGTACAAAAGAAAATAATAAATGAACAAACAGTACAAAGGATGTACAAACATATGCAAAATGAAAAATTGAGAAATTTTAATTTCGGAGGAATGACACAGAACTTTGATTTTCCCCTGGCCGGGCAACCTAGAGGGTATAAAAGAAAATATTAAATGTACAAACAGTACAAACGACTTACAAACGTATGCAAAAAAATTGTTTAGATATTTTAATTTCGGGGGGAAGGCACAAAATTTTGATTTTTCCCTAGCAGTGCAACTAGGAGGGTACACAGGAAAATATGAAATGTACAAATAGTACAGACGACGTAAAAACGTATGCAAGAAGAATATTTGTGAAATTTTAATTTCGGGGGAATGGTACACAATTTTGATTTTCCTAAAACCGGGTAAACCAAGAGGGTACAGACGAAAATATGAAATGTACAAAGTTTCAAACGACGTACAAACGTATGCAAAAAGAAAAATTAAGTAATTTTAATATCGGAGGGATGGCACGGAATTTGGATTTCCCCCTACCCGGACAAACAAGAGGGTACGAACAAAAATATAAAATGTGCAAACTTAAAAAACGACCTACGAACGTATGCACAAAGAAAATTTAAGAAATTTCAATTTCGGGGGGATGGCACGATATTTGGATTTTCCCTTTGCAGGGCAAACAAGAGGGTACGAATGAAAATATAAAATGTAAAAACAGTACAAACGACGTACAAACATATGCAATAAGGAAATTTAAGACATTTTAATTTCGAGGGGATGGCATGAAATTTTTATTTTCCCCTGGCCGGGCAACCAAGTGGGTATAAACAGAAATATGAAATGTACAAACAATACAGCGACGTGCAAACGTATGCAAAAAGAATGTTTGATAATTTTGAATTTCGGGAGGACATCTTCACGGCGGTATGCAATTTAATTTTTTGAAAAAAAATTAATCCTTCAGTAGTTACTGAATCAGCTTATAACATAAAAAACAGTTAACAATTATTTCCATTGAAACATTTGAAAAATTATTGCCTTATATTTGTCTGAAAAATTAAAGTATAAATAATCGTTTAAAATAATTACATAAAAACTTAAAACATATTCACATACTATTATGAAGATTGAATTCAGATCATTATTTTACAACATCGAAAAAATTTTTTAAATTATTAAATTTTAATTCATTTTATTTGGTAATGAGAACGAAACTGATATATTATGCATAATAATTCATAACAAAATAACAGCTGTTATTAAAAGTAACAGTAGAAAGACATAAATCGAAATAATTATCGACGATCGATAAAAGTAGAAATCTACTTCTTTAGCTTGATTAATTTTACGTTTAAAAAAGAGATCCCCCTATGACTCACAAAAAAGAAAGGCAATCTGGACAATAAGAATTGCTACATCAATGCATCTCGACTAATGGAGGTTACTTGTGTTTTTATATAGAATAATCTGTTGAAAATCACAAAAAATTGTACAAAAATTGTTGTTGTTAGAAAAATATTTTTGTCCAAAAATGTGTTTTTTTTGTACTGTATAAGATCTTAGTCTTCTCTAAAACCCTTTGTCCGT
This sequence comes from Belonocnema kinseyi, assembly GCF_010883055.1. NCBI lineage: Eukaryota > Metazoa > Arthropoda > Insecta > Hymenoptera > Cynipidae > Belonocnema > Belonocnema kinseyi. Next base: position 66,797,462 of record NC_046661.1, read on the forward strand.
CAAGATAACTTATAATTTTATAGCTATTTAAGACTGCTAGGAAGCTATTTGTAATTTTCAGATACCATTTCTAAATGTTAATAAAAATTTAGTAAATTTAATGTCAAAGTTACTAAATTTCATTTTTGCAGCAACCTAAAGTCGTAAATTTCAGTAACTTTGGTAACTTACATGTGTCCGAATTTTCCGAACATTTCTCAAAATATGTATAATTACGCATCCAGAGTGGCAAAATTTTGTGGCGCTATACTGTTTCTTTCTAGTCCGCCTTGAGTCGATACGGGCGCCCCACTGGCTGACTATCCAGTGGCTAGACTGGGATTCAACGCTCGGGTTCGACTAGTTTTTATACAGATCGTCTACTTTGGTAAAGAATAATTAATAATAAAATAATAGAATGATTTTTCATTCCATGAAAGTCTTATATATAGATTTTTTTAGTTAATAAAAATATTAAAAATTTTTTGTACAAAAAAATGAAAAAATAAGTTTCCGCAAATCTTGTACCTGAGAGGTAAAATTTTTTCAAATTTTTCGCACATGAATTTCAATTTATTACCTCGTAATACTTATTTTAATAAAACTTGAACCATTTTTATGCATTAAAAGTGCGTGATGTGTGAATAAATTATTAAAAATCAGAAAGTTTGTATGATTAACTTGCGATTAGGCTATGAAATAATGATTTATTATTATTTTGAATAATTAATACCTCAGGCTAAATTATCATTTATGTAATGAATAAATAATTAAAATAAATGAAATGAATCATTTATGTTAAAATTTGATTTTATGGAATATTATAAATATAATACATAGCATTATACACATTACAATTATTATAAATTTAATATACATTTATTATAACTTTTCTGCATAACCCAATTAAAAGTAAATGTTTTAAAACATTCTTTGAAAGAAATAGTTGTTAATAATACAGTTTGTATATTAAGATTTCAATCACTTTCGATAATTATTATTTATGATCTTAAACACGTAATAGTGTACCTTTAAGTATGACATGAGAATTTAAACAATTTTTTATTGTAATTTCTTAAATATTTTATTAAAAGATTATTGTTTTCTGAATTTGCTCCTGTAATTTTGGTTTGAGTCCAAACGGTGATTGTATCTAGAAACTATCTCAAATCTGGACAATATTCACATAATCTAATTCATAACGAACTTCTAGACAGCGTCAAGATTGAAACTAGACAGCAGAAAGGTTTGAATCAAACACGCAGCAAAAACAGACAGCGCCAGAGTATCGCCGAGTTAGCATTGCGTGAATAGGCAGGCATGAGCAAAAAAGCACTGGCTTTATCATGATTAAAGACTGCTACGAAATTTTTCCACACGGGATATCCCATAGTGTACAACATTGTATACAACAAATTATACGGCATAGTATTTTTAATACCATTATTTGATATATTTACTTGATTTCCCCAAGTCGTAATCGACTATACAATACGCATTAACTATTGTTGCTTTCAATATGCACAATAAAATTTCAAATTTACACTTAACTTAGCGCAAAAAGGGAGATTCATTTGAACTAGATATAACATAACTTATAGAAAAATTAATTTGTTCATATATGTAGATTATTTTCACGATAATGTGAAATGTCCATGAAAACTGGAAGTGGAAACAAAGAGCTGACACAAACGGGAATCATGACGTATGCTCGGAAGAACCTTGTGGGAAGATGTTGGTCAGGGGGTTGAGGGAAATGTGTGGTAAGGTTTTCGCGTTCGTTGGGGCTGGTAGCACTTCATTTACATATTTGGAGGTCAAGGTTTCCTACCCCTTAAACAATGCGCGCGCATTTTGTGAGCGTCTCAGGGGTACGCACTGGGAAGGGGTGCAGAGTTTAAGGTTGTCTGATACAGGAGGGGGTATCTAGAGCCGGGTACACTAGTATTTATAGCGCTGACAAGTCGGTCGATAGTGGATAGCATCACTGCGCAGTTGAAATGGTATCACGCACATTCCACTTGCTATGTGTCTATATACGTGTACTCACCAAAGTTGCTTGGCTAGGCTCTGTGCTATACTATGCCTCTCCTACACACATGGCGTAGGCCGTTAGGAATATCAGGCTGTTAGTAAAAATATATAAATAAAATTCCCAGATATGTGTAAACTATTATGATTAATATTTTGTGAGAACAGCACAAATATTTTCGGTGAGCCTAGACACTGATTCATGTAATCGTTATTACAAATTAGGGCGTATCGGAAAAAATAAAGTTGTTTGCGCGAAGTTCTAAAAGCAATAAAAACAATCTTTTGGGATTCACAAACATTCCCCTAAAGTTTCATTAAAAAAAATTCTTCTGTCTCCGCATCGTAGATAAAGCTAAAAATCATTTTAAAAAAAGCGCTTTTTCAAACTTAAACAGCATACTATTTTTTAAAGATTTAAATTATCAATAAAAATAGTTCAAAGCATATCGATTTATATCTGTAGAATGATAATTCCATTAAAATATTCTTTACCCTGCCTAATTAATTTGGAAGTTTCAAAAAATCGAAAAACAGTCTACTTTTTCGCTATTTACTTAGATTCATGGTCAATTTCTCGACTACTTGACCATATCATGTGTGATATATGTTGATCAGAATGTATTTGCAATATATTGTAAAAATAATATATAAGGAATGTTGACATTAGAATAATTTGTATTGACTTTGATTTATAAGAAAATATTTAAAAGTGATATAGTGCTCTTTATTTGACAGTAAAATTAATTTTCGGTCTATAAATTATCAGACAAAATAGTTCAAAGAAAGTAGATTTGTACTTACATAGCAAAAAATGATTCAAATATGTTTTTCCCTGTCTAAGTGACCTTCAAATTTCAAAATATCGAAAAAAATTGACTTTTTACCTATTTTCTTAGAGTTACTGCAATTTTTTTACTATTTCACCATGAAATGTCCGATATACGTTATAAAGAACGTCTTTTTAATAAGTTACACCAATAATATATGCAAAATGTCGACATTAAAATAATTTTTATTGATTTTAGATCACAAAAAAATATCCAAAAGTGATATATTGCTCTTTATTTTACAACAAAAATAATTTTCGTTATAGAAATAAGGTGAAAATGTTTTCGAGTGTACCTTTATTTACACTGGTACAGTGAGGAGGTAATTCAACAAATTTTCATCCGGCCAAAATAACGTAGAGGATTTTTAAAAACCCCAGAATTCAACTTTTTCGCTATTTTCTTAAAGTTATATGAGTTATCAACCATGTGACCATCATTCGAGTATTATATATTTCTTAAAATATATTCTGAATAAAATTAAATAAAAAAATAGTCGGAACATATATTAGCTTGTTATAATGTCATAAAATTATCAAAGTATTACTTTTATGCTAATTTCTGACATTATTTTCAATTTAGACATGCTGTTTAATTTATGAAGCAGTCATTTGTAGTTTCAACAATGAGCAAAATCTAACATTTTTAATTTTTTAAAATTAGCTGATATTTTGACGCGTTCACGGTCCGCTCGCTAATCTCGTGAATTAAAACAAACATGGTTCACTGCAATTTTTGAGTGCATAATTGTTTTTATTACATTTTACCGGTTCACCACGGTTCACCAGGCTTTCGTTTAAATTTTGTTTTTCCTAACCACTTTTTCAGAAAGAGAATTCAGTTCAATTTTTACTGTCTAATCGCGAGTATGTTATAAGAGAGCTGGAAAACTCGAATTTTAAGCAGCATTTCTTTTTCGCATTAAATTCAATAAACATAGTAGGTGATTTGTTAGTGGTTTAAGTTTAAAAAATGGATTTGTGAAGCGAATGCCCAATTATTGGAAAATATAGTGATTTAAGTAACCGAAGATTACCTACGCACTTTGATGTAATTAGATACTATTTTTTCGAAATCAAAAAAATTCGAATTGACAAAAAATCTAAAATATACTCAAGTTTTCCTGATACTTCTCGTTTAGTTGTGAGAAGGCTGCAGGATATATGGAGTGAAACTTCCATCCCAATTCTCACAAAAGCAAGAATCGCAAAGATCGTTAAAACAGATCAAGATGAGTTGAAGAAATTGAAAAAGTCGCATGGAAGAGATAAAGATCAATTCTGATACAAAAGAAAATTAAATGGGTTTTGTGCAAATAAATCAAAGTTAGGGGCCGTCTATAAAAGGCGTCAGCAAAATTTCTGAAATTTTAGACTCCCCCCTCTTGTTTGTGCGCTTTTGTCCGATTTGCAGAAGAGATAGAGGAATTCTAATTAATGTACCTTATTACATGGAAATTATTGAATTTAAAAAAGTGGATTGCATAAATGGATTGACCCCCCCCCCTCCCGCATCCTTCTTGTCCGCTCTCGCCCGATTTTTGTACCTACTTCTCGGTAATATAGAGATATTGATAGCATCACTACGGCGATCTTATTGTATATAAATATAAACAAAGATCTTAATTTGATCACTCTAGCTGTTTCCAATTTCTTTCTTCTGTTCTGTCAGATTTTTTTCATCGTAATTCTCAACCAAGATGTAGGCATCGTCCACAGCAGCGCGATTGAATCGCGCATCGGGCTAGCCGGCCTTCGACATCGTGGTTGGTTATGATGAATTCCCACTGTTGGTCAATCTGGTCTGGTGTTGTCATTTTGGAACTCAAGGTGTTCTTCCTTCTTTTGTTCCCGCAAGACTACCTCCACGTAAACCGTTACTCTCTCTCAGCTTTCCTCACTTCCTAGCATTTTGGCAATGCTGTTTTCTGGGCTGATCAGTCCAATGTCTGTTTCCAGCATCGTTCTTTCTTCAAACCCCCTATCAAAGATGAAAACCGTGTGTGACGCATCATCTCTATACGGGCCGCAATACCCGCAATCAGCGCTCCTTGCTTTGCCGATTGTATGCAGTTATGCTTGGAAATATCCGTGGCCCGATAGAAAGTGCGTCAGGCAGTAATTCTCCTCTCCATGTTCTCGACCAATCCAGGCAGTGAAGTTGTTTATTTATCTAAACGTCCACCTGCCTCGATGATCGTCTTCCCACCTGGTCTGCCACTGATGTATGGTGTGTACTCAAGCCTTTTCCTTTGCGACGATTTTCTGCACCGCCGCCTTTCTCACGAAAATCTTCTTTTTCTCGCAGGTCAAAAGATCAATCGGGATTATCACTGCGAACACCAACCCCACGGGCTTAGAAACATTACTATAGGAGCAGGTGACTAGCTGCGTTCCTGTCCGCTGTACGCCGGCAATGCGGTTTCTATACTTATCTATCCTGAGTGCGTCCGCCCATATTTCGGCTCCGTACACTAGGATAAATGTGGTGACCGACAACAATAACCGGCGTTTGCTTTGTTTGGGTCCGCCAACGTTCGTATCGATGTAGATACCGAGTTCTTTAGTCGCCTGTGGCGTTTCAATCATCTTGCCTTCCACTTTCAACTGGATGCACATCTGAATCCTTTTGGTCATAAGAGCCACAATCTCCGTCTTCTGTAGAGCCAGGTTAAGGGTATGCTCTCTGATCCAGCCACACACCCGACGCATTACTTGGTTGAGCCTAATTTGCGCCTCTTCCATATTTCAGGCCGTAATGGTCGCCGCAATGTCCCTGTGCGCGGCTCCTGGAGTAATCTCTCTTGTCTGTTGACCATCACTATTGTCGTACTGCAGCAATCCATCCTTCAAGTAATTTTTTACCATCCGGAGGAGATACTGAGGCACGTTGAAGGTGTTTCGCAGCGTGCTCATAATATCCTTCCACCGGGCCGTGTTGAAGACGTGCCTAACGTCCTGGGTGACGAGAAGCATTACTAGTCGTGAGTAGTGGTTCTCTTGTCGCGCTGACATACCGGCTTCTACTATGCACTGAGCTTCTTCTACGGTGCTACGTCATTTTCTGAACCCATAATGTTGGTTGGACAAGTCTCCAGCTGCTTGGACCGCTGATAGCAGGCGTGGTTTTAGGAGCTTTTCCAGAAGCTTTCAGGCAATATCCAACATTCAACAGGGCATGTAGGATGACGGAGAGCCCGGCTCGCCCTTGCGTTTGTCTATCAGTACCAGTCTTTGTACCATTTCATCTCTTGGAGAAACTTCTTGTATTCAGGCAGCTGCTGTACATCTTCAACAGAAGTTGAGGGTTGCGTCATTCCGCTACTTTGAGTATCTCTGATGGAATACCATCTGCGCCCAGCGTTTTCTTGTTATGCAGGGAGCTGACGGCTTGTCGAAGCTCTTCTGCCTCAAAGAGTGTAATGTCTGTAGGGATCTCATTCTTTGCATCTTGTTCCACTTCCGCTGTTGGAAAAAGAGAGTCCACGATTTTCCCCATTGTTGCCCCGTCACTTCTCAGTGGTAACATTCCTGTACCCAAGGCACAAGCGATCGTTATCCACCTGCTTTATCATGGTCATCCAGCCTATGCGTTTACTCCTTTTAATGGCGTTGCCCACCTGTTTCTTCTTTTGAAGAAATCCTGCGGTTCTTTGGGCCATCTTGGCAGTTTCTTCTTTGCTCTCTGAGCCTTTCTCCGAAAAGAGAAGCAAACTTTCCTTAGCTAAGCAATTTCCACCAACCACCAGTAAGCTGGGTATCGGTTGTTGTTTTGACTTTTCCGAGGCATTGCAGCGTCGCATGCCCGTTGAATAAGAGCTATCGCTTGCTCGATAACAGTGACAGAATCTTCTTCCATCTCTGAGCCTCTCTGTGTTTTCACTGCTGTTCTTTGCCTGCTTGTGAGCGCATTTGCAAACTTCTCCTCAACCAGCTTTGCAACATTCCACCTCTTCCGTTTGTGAATGTGTATTTTAGGAACTTTATTTTTGGTTTGAATCTTAAATGTGATGTATTCGTAATCACTACCTGTGAGTTCCTCCATCATCTTCCAATTCGTAACGTTCCTCGCCATTTCTTTGCAGGTGAAGGTGACATCTGGTGTCGTCTCTACCTCCGGATTGTCTAAATGTTGATGCGCCAGTATTTAGGAACATCAGTCATCTTCTAGCCGCTATTTCCATTATACGTTTCCCTCTAGAGTTCGACTTTGGCATTCCCCACTCTAAGGCTTCCGTCTTGAAGTCACCGGATACTACGATGCCACCTTCCATGTCTTGGATAGCTTCTTCCAGGGTCAGAACCGTAGTCATCCACTGGTCCACGTGTCAAGTTCGGCACCCATATCGCTGCAGTGCCGAGGACGTCTTTATACCACGTCGGACTATTTTTATCCTGGTATTGCTCACTTAAAATTAGCACATCAACCTGCTCTTCGTACTTGATGTGGTTCAGCAGGTCCTCCGCTGCTTGGCTGCGATGTAAATTGCCTTACAGGACCTTTATCATGCTCGGAGGTTTGCTTTAGCTCTGTCTAGCACCTCACTGAAGACTTGGCATTTGCCAGACCCTGGGATATGCTTTACTTGATCGTCTGGGTGCTTTCTTTTTGTGAATAGGACACACTGTATAACTGCATTGCAGTTTGCACCTTTGTGCCTTTTTGTTCTACACTTAAAGCATACATCCGTTCTGTCCAGGCCCTTGCAGTCCCTGGATTGATGTCCATATCCGAGGCATTTGAAGCATCGCTCCACCTTGGCTCTTCTTCTGATACGACTGTTGACCCATCCTATCTTAATGCACTCTGTTTTTAGCAGCGGGTTTGATGCTTTCAAGCTCAGCTCTACTATGGGCATCAATTGACCTCTGCCGTATGGTTTTCTAACAGTGACCTTTGGTTGCTTAGTGAGCTCCTTCATGTCCCGTTTTAGTGCTGCTTGGATCTCTTTTCTGATAGTGTAACTGTCCAGATCTCTAATCTCTACAGTGGTTCGCGGTAATACATTTTGGACTGCACCATTCTCCCCTACAGCTACCTTTAGGGCTTTTATGAATTCGACACATTTCTTTGTATCCCGTGTAATCTCGAGAAGGACACATCTGGTCCTTGTTTGCCAAATAGCCGTGATGACCGTATTTGTGTCCTCTGAATTTATCTTATCTCGGATTTCGCCTAACACATGTGTATAGGTCTTCCCTTTCGCAGGTTTTATAATGACTTCCTCCGCTTTCGGTCTGGCATGCTTGTCCCCTTTTTAGGCTGTTTTTCAGTCTGCTCTTCGACTTGATTATTCTGTTTGTATTTTTCTACCTTCTTCTTGTTCTTCACGACCTCCGTCCGCGTAAAATGTGACTTAATATCCTTCTTCCTCTTTCCTATCGAAGTTGTACCCGAATTTTCCGCAGGGCTAGAAGCTGTACTTTTTTAACTGTTACTCGCGCGTCTCGGTGTACTCAGGTTTCTTGGAACTTGTTGTGTGGGGTAATTTGCATTTGTGGGTGCCATAAGAAATTCGCAGCGCATCGTGCGTGGAGGGGCGGGCCGAAATAGCTGTGAGTGGGTATACCCTCGGACCTAAGTCGTGTTCCGATTCCCTGAAGCCCAGCGTTCGTTTCACCAGTCCTGGAGACACGGACGGACTGAAACTCGTCGGGGGTATTGCAGATTCCGACCTCTGCAGCCACTAAGCACTCCCTAATTAAGGCCAAAAGGGGGTTAGGTAAACGTGGTTTGGAGCACTCCCAGTGGGCCGCAGTGGGGAACAATTGTTGTTTTTTCTCTATGTCTCCTTCATTCAGTCTGTTTGTTGTGCGAGACGTAATTTATTTCCGCCTTATCCTCTGTTTCCAGCGGGCATTCCCCTATCCGCCACCTAGGGACGCGCCACGTATGCGTTACTTATTTATTTAGTTATTTGATATTGCAGCTTGTAAGTGTGAAAATGCTTCATGCACTTGTGAGATAGATCTTTCTGAAGCTGCCGGATTATTTCTCTTAGATCAGCGATTCTCCACGCGAATGATAAAATCATTTACATCTCCTCCGAAAATTGATTCGCAACAATGAGATCACCATGAAGTACAATCGAAGCGCTTGATGACTATTGTACGTCAAGATCAAAGTGAAGAAGTTATCCAAAGACAGCTTTAGAAGGTGCAAATTGAAGGTAAAAGTTCTTACTGTGACAGATACGGCATCGGATACAGATCTGCTACTTTACTGGGTTCAGCATATTTTACACGGCATGAGTAATTACATTCCGCAAGTAAACGGTTTAGTTTTAATAAGAGTCAACTCTATCGGGAAAGAACAACAACTCGTCATCAACTTCAGAAAGAGCAGCTCTTTTTGGTTTCAGCAATAAAGACTTTTTACTTTGATGGAAGAAAAGACGAAACAAAATTAATGGATGGAACAAGTAAAGGGGTAAACACGGCTAACAACAAAACGAGAAAAAAATACGTTTCTCATTCAAGAATCTTTAGTACTTATTTAGGACACATCCTCAATTTCTTCAGATGCAAAAACAATTACAAATGATATCCTAAACTAAATAATGCCTGCTTTGTTCATCCAGAAAATCTTCTTCTCACTATGCTACATATGTGACGAAAGGCAAAAAATCCGCAAGCTCTCAGTGTCTCGAATAATTTCTGCGAGTCAATCAACTGGGAAATCAAAATTAAGGAAATTCGAGCTTTCTTCTTTGAAATTTAACGCAAAAGACTATACGGAACTCATCGACTGGTGGAAGCGCAACATTTTGAAGCCGCCAAGAACTAGATCGATGACAATTGAAAATCTCACCGAATTCACAACGAAGTACGTAACTCATCTTATTTCTAAAGAGATTTGTCATCTTCCATGTCATACTCAAGCAGTGGAAAGGTGTATGAAAGAAGTCACATCCGCATCTTGACAAGCTTACTCCTCTGACGTTAAAGATGGAATCATCCGATCAAGATTCGAATTTCGGATAAGCTTGAACGTTTTTAAAACGAAAAATTATTTTGTTTCGAAATAAAAATAGGACGAATAAATTACAACCAATGTCAGAAATTAACATAAAAATAGGTTATTGGTAATACTTTCATAATTTAATGACATTATAACAAGCCAATATATATTACGTTATTCTAGCCGGATAAAAATTATTTGAATTAACTCCTCACTGTAAAATTGTAAATCTAGGTACACTCAAAAACATTTTAACCTTATTTAGACACCGAAAATTAATTTTGTTGTGAAGTAAGGAACAATATATCACTTTTAGATATTTTCTTGTAATTAAAAATCAATAAAGATGATTTTGATATTAACATTCTGCATATATTATTGGTTTAACATATTGAAAATACATTCTTCTTAACGCATATAAGACATTTCATGGTTAAATAATCAACAAAATGGCCGTAACTCTAAGAAAATAACGCCAAAATACGCGAGATACGTAAAAATCTAAAAGAAGACTTATAGCTTATTTTGCTTTATCCATTAAAAATAATATAAAAACAAGAATCCTATTCTTAGAATAACAACGCAAGATCTAGAAAAATGTCTGAAAAAAGTATCGTAGTTTTTTATTTATTATAACGTGGTTGAGAAAATATATATTTACAAGGGCGGTCAAAAATTGAGAGCGTAGCACGAGCATCACAATGAGAATGTATACCTTAAAGCCTACAGAGCTTTAAGATACTTAATCTTTAACTATACTTAAGTAAGTAGAAAATTCAGAATATGACGATGCATGTAAATACTGCGATCAAAAAGAGATCTTTTTGATAAAGTTTCATTCAAGCATTCTGAATGCAAAGCCGAGTACGAAGCGCGTCATGAGAATGTGCCCGCAGGGCGGCAGATTATTTTGTTAAAAATTAATTTTCAATAATATGTAACTATTCTATTTTTGTAATTGGTCTTTACTAGTTAAAATTCATTTCTTTCATGAAAATTGAATTTATTTGTTGAAAGACTGACTTCACTGTTGTTCACAATTAATTTTTGCAAATAATAATTTAATTATGCTATTTTTATTTTGAAAAGAATTTTCTTCGACTAAACATTCGTCTTTTTCATTGAAAATTTTCATTTTTGGTGGAAAACTCATTTGCTTGTTTACAAATTGAAATATTTTCTTTAAACTTTGTTTTTTTTTAGAAAACTATTTGTTTTAAAACTCCATTCCTTGGCTGAAAACTCATTGGTTGTTTGTGCATTTACTTCTTTACAAGGTAATAAGCGTAGAATAGAGAAGAATTAATATTCTCAGATTTCAGCGCAAAAGTGCAGATTATTCTATAATTTTGAATGCGCGATTTTTCCATCTGTCTAAAATGCCATAATAGGAATAAGATACCTCCTAAACTCAACTCTTAAATTCAACTCTGCCTCTCTAGAGTTAAAATTATTTAAATTCACACATTTGCATAGATTTCTTTGTTGCATTTTTTAAGACGTTTAAATAAATTATTAAAATATAAATAAATATAAATTTGAAAATTTTTCGAATTTATAAGTTATAAAAAGATTTAATAATGAAAAATAGGTTAAATAAATGCTTTCGTTAAATTTTACTAAGTCGTTTGAGAGGAATAGGATTTGCACTTTTTCTGCTCCCGTTGGGGGATTTTTAGACGGACGAAAAATCGCGTATTCGTAGGAATACAAATTCTTAATTTTTCTGAATTCAACGCTTGTTACCGGGTAAGTAAAATTTAAACTATTCTAATGTCATTTCGATTGTTTTTTTGTTGTTGTTCAACACTAATTTCTTGAATTTAAAATTCAACTGTTTTAGGTTTGGTTAAAACTTTATATACTTTAGTTGAATGTGCATTTCTTCTGTCGAAAATTAAACTACATTGTCAACAATTACATTTATTACCTGAAAATGTGACTATTCCATTTTTGGTTAAATACTTCTTATTTTAAATTTGTATATTCATTTTTAAAGATCAAAGTTTATCAATTTTCTTGAAATTTTTTTTTTATAAGATTCATTTTTTTTAGTTCAAAATCCATTTTTTTGGTTAAAAATTACTCTTCTTGTTTAAAAATTTATCTATTTCAGTTAAAAATTAATTTTTTGTTAATAATTTAATTATTTTGTTGAAAAATTGTTTTTCGGTTGAAACCACATTTGTTAAATCAAAATTTAACTATATCATTTTCGGTTCAAAATTTAACTGCTTTAGTTAAAAATTTATTTATTTGATCGTTGAAAATTGAACTGTTTTGTTGAAAATTTGTTTTTATTTTGCTCCAAAATTGACTGTTTCAATTAAAAATCTGTCTTTTTGTTTTTTAGAAAATTATACTCCTTGTTTAAAAATTTATCAGTTTTAATTAAGAATTCATTTCTTTGGTTAAAAATTAATCTTTTTGCAGAAAAAAAATGTTTGTTGGTTAAAATTATATTTTTAATTGATTTTTTTTTCAAATTTTAATCTATGTTTTCGGTAGAAAATGATTGTTTTGAACATTAAATTATTTATTTACAAATTCAGTTTTTTGCTTGAAAATTTAAGTATTTTGTTAAAACTTGTGGGGGGGGGGGTCACAGAATAATCGCTATAGTTTTTTAAAATTTAAAATTAATGTTTTGAACTGAAAATTTAACTGTTCTGTTTTTGGTTAAAATTTAATCTTTGTAACTTCAAAATTAATTATTTCCGTTAAAAATTACATTTTTTATGCAAAAGTTTAACTAGTACATTTCTGGTTGAGTACTTATTTCTTTAGCTTAAAACTCGTTTCTAAACATTCAAAATTTAAACAATCTGTTAGGAAGTTTTTCTTTTTCGTGAAAAATTATCTTCTTAGTTAAAAACTTCATCTTCTTTGGTAGAAAATCATTCTTCTTGTTTGAAAATTCATCTATTTCATTGAAAAATTCATTTTTTTTGGTTGAAAGTTCTTTTTTTTATCGGGTTTAAAATCAATTTTTTCAACTGCAAACTTAAGTATAAATTAAAAATGTCAGTTAAAAATGTATTTATAGTTATATTAGGCCCAGCATTTTTTTCTTATAAATATATATTTCCATACATTAAATGATATTTTTCTCTTCGCAATAAGTCTACTCATTCTAAAGGTAATTTGGGATTTAAAATCCGCAATAAACTTGGGAAGCAGCTAGATCATCATTCTTGATTTTGGGACAGCTCGGGTTCGTCATGGTGCATTTTCGGCTTTACATGAGGCTGGTATTCGCAGCATGTAACAGAGCCGTCTCACAAACACGCTACGTTTGCATGAATGCATTTCTCGCAGATGTTAAATTGACGGGGTCCGAAAAATCCCACGCTCTAGAGACACTGTCACGATCTGTATTTGTATTTGTATTTATTTTGAAAAGTTTCTAGGGCTAAATAGCTGTATAAGGAACAGGTGATACATGTAACAGTTAAAATATGACGGCGATCTATTTAACGATTTAAGTCAAAAATAAGTATTTAACAAAAGTGAAGAAATAAACTCAAAAATCTACATATTAAACATTTAGGTAATAAAAAATAATTATATTATTTAATTATTAATTTTTTTATTAAATTAGACGATCTGTCTAGAAACTAGTCGATCGGAACATTACATCCCAGTCTAGCCACTGGACATTCAGTGTGCAGCACGCCAGTGTCTACTCAAGGCGCACTAGACAGAAACAGCACAGCGCCACAAGATTTTCCACACGGGAAGTTTTACCAATGTGTAATTTCGAGGGTAGGATTTGATGTGTTAAATAAGTAACCAAAAAGTAGTTTTCTAGAGTGATATTGAGAAGGTGAATTTCAAATTATTATTATAAGTAGTTTGTTCCAAAGACGAGCACCACGAATAATAGAAGACCTTTGCATTTTACACGTACGATGTGCCTGAATTTTTAGTACTTTTTCCTTTGACGGAGTTTGGAATTTTTTCGGTTGATCTTTCTCAATAAAATGGAAAATTGTCTTCTTCTGACGACGTTAAAAATCCTGCTCTTTCTCTATATTGAGTAATATGATTAGTTGTGGAGATGTTATAGATGCACCGAGTGCGAGCATTAAGCGTGCGCTCAAGCTTAAAATTTATCTCATCAGTAATATCGTCGTACACTACACAGCCGTAGTTAAAGAAAGGAAGGATTCTGCAAATGGGATGAGACGTCCATCGATTAAAAGAGGGGGTAGGGTTGCAATTGTTTCAAGTGATGGAGAGAACGAAGGTCCTATGCTTATAGACATTGTTTAAGCAGGGTTAAGAGATCAAACTATTAGATCAATATCCGTCTGTACCATTTGAAATAAGCTATTTCAAATAAGGTAATTGGCTATTTGCTATAAGGTAATTGGCCCGGAAAGGTAAAACTTAAAGTCGTCAGCATATTTGTGATAGTTGCAATGCCGAAGCTCGCTACTAAGTTCAGAGGTATAAATATTAAATAAAGTGGGTGCAAGCGTGGATCCCCGGGGGACACCACTCTGAACCTCCGCACAAACTACCCGTTCGCCATTACTAATCTCACCGATTACTAAGGTACGATTCAAATCATTTAACAACGATGTTTGAGAGGTGGAGCGATTTGAGCCTAATCAATAGTAGATTATGGTTAACGGTATCGCCTTAGAAAAGTAAAAAAGGACAACAACCGTTACTTCCCTTCCATCAATTTCCAATTTAAGATCAGAAGTTACTTTAAGGGAGGCTGTAAGTGTAATATGTCTGGCACGAAACCCAGATTGCATTAGTTCCATTAAATTGCTTGTTTCAATGTGTGAAGTAAGTTGCTGATGGACAATGCGTTCGAAAGGTTTAGATAAGGCACATAGAATGGATATAGGACGGAAATCTCTAGGAGAGGTAGTATTAGATATTTTAAGAACAGGGCGAGTAATCGTAGATGTGCAAGAGAATTGGGCCGATGACTGGTGAAACAAGGCGAATCATTTTAATTGAAATAACATCAGAAACTTGAGCATTTGATTTGACTTCGAAGAGTTTTTAAATTAGGGTTTCTTGCGATATGTCAGAAAAGAATAATTTAGTATCATCAAAAGTAGATGAAACAGAGGACGGAGAAGGAGGGCTATTTGCAAGGAGTGCGGATTTTGTAGTAAAAGATGTGTAAATTTCTGCAGGTGCGAAATTGTTATCAGAAGCCAATTAGAAGGAATAAGTCCAAACCGTCTTGAAACAAGCCAGATGTTTTCATTTTTATTCCTGTTTTTGATAGAATTGTTAAAAATATTGATTGTATGAATCTCGGATTTTGGTTTGTACCAGGTTTCTCAATTGATCATGGTTTGAGAGGAATGAGATTGATTGTTGAATAGAAGAAATCACCTTGTTTTAATCATCCACAAACATCAAGTCAATCCATGTAGTAGAATGATCAGTGTGGTGAGTGGTATTAAAGGGAACTATAGATAATGCGGCAGAGAAATCTACTGATTTTAAACAGTGAGTTAAACTGGTGGTAGCATTAAGATTCGAGTTTGGGTCACCAGTCAGTACAATGTTTTTATAATTAGGTATAAGCTCAAAAATGTCATTCTTAAGTTCCCGGTGGTAGGAGGCGTTAGGAGCTTTGTAAATTACACCCATAAACACACTGTCATGAGGCGAGGATATCGTGATAAAAAGATATTCGGCAGTATGGTAATTGGCAAGAGAACCCACTCCTACTTGTACACCCCTTAAGCTGTCATGAATATAGAAACAGACCCCTCCCCCTCTTCTCTCATCTCTGTCTCTGCGGAAAAGCGTGTAATTATCAAGTGCCACAAATATCGAAGAAATGTTGGGCGTTTGCCAGGTCTCATATACGGCTATGATATGATAGAAACAGGACATAAAGTGATGATTAAATTCAAGGTAAAGGGCAGGTAAAGACTGAGTATTAACCTGACAATAAGCAAGGTTGAATCAGCACAGTAAAAAATACAAAATGGTTGGTATTCAGCTATAGAAGTCACAGTATATAGAATGGCCAACATGCAGCAATATATCAAATATGACAGACATTTACCTATGTAGCAGTAGCGTAAACGATAAAGCACTGCTAATGATCGACAAGAAAAAATTTAATACATAATGGATTTAAAGAGTAGTTGCTATTGTAACCCGCGAACAGATTTGATGTTAGACTTTTGATTAGAGATTTGATGTATCCTAGGGGAGCCATCCATCCGCCTTACGGCAGTAAATTTTTCCGTCATCAATCCACAAGTATTTGATCTTCGTTTCTCTCCGAAGAACGAGAGCAATAGCATAAATCTTCCTATTCAGTGGAGTTAATGCATCAAGAAGGTATAAAATGCTTTTTGTTGTCAGTGCATCCCATATGCAAGGTAGAGAAGTCTCTCTTAACCTTACGTCTTGCAATAAATTCATGCCGTAGATATTATCTACCGAATTTGGCTACAATGATCAGGGAGGGGAGGGTCGAGAAGTGACTCATTGAAGGTCCTTTCATAATTCTATACAGTTTTACAACGTCATCCTTACGAATATTCACTTCTAGAGCCCTAGCGACTGATTCCATGGAGGCTATGAGGTCTTCGTTCGGCTTCATGGGTAGACCATGAATTTCCAGCGTCGCATACAGAGCCGCTTGTTCGTTAAAATTGAGCGCATGCTCGAGAGTTACCACTTTGGCTATAAAATCATTCGCTTCTTTCTTGATAAGTTCAATTTCCTCATTTTGCACTTTGCTGCTGGATTCCAACGATTCGATACGCCTGGTGTTATTATTTCATTCATTCTTAATTTCCGAAAAGGTGGAATTAAGTTTGTTATTAAATTGTAACTGTCTTGTTTCAAATTCGCTGAATCTTGCCGGAATCTCACGTGACAGCGCAAGCGCTTCGCTTTGGCCGTCAGAGACGACTTTGCACAAGAATTCACTGAGTCTCGGGTGTAGGGTCTTAAATTTTTCGGCGGCAGTGACGGAGGAGGGAGTAGGGGGTACAATACCTGCACCATCAACATCCTGTAGAGCAGTGGTCTTAGGGTTTATTCTTGGGTTGCCAGGAAGTACCGTAGAGGTGTCACTAGTCCTGAAATAGCACAGGCCAAATGCACCAGATTGCCACACTTGACACAAGCTAGAACTTCAGATCCCCCTCTGGATATAACTACACTACACTCCGAATGCATGTTGGCAGTGATTTTTTCGAAAAAAATTTGCCACCCATAAATATTCGTTCATTTTATAAACAAATTATATAAACAAATTCACATTTTGGACGTTTTTAAA
>NC_046661.1:66814643-66821285 GCF_010883055.1 Belonocnema kinseyi
ATCATGGAAATTTATTAGAATATGACAAAATACAGATTATAGTGTTTTCGAAAGATTTTATTTATCAATCTGACATACACAAAATCACTCCTATAAATCCACAATTATTACTAATCTTACTAATAAAGTGCGAACGCTGCGGTTCGCTTCGAATTTCTAGAAATGAATGTAGAATAGTAATAGTAATAGTAATGAGCAATTGGATGAAACATAACTATCCAGGAACAAGTCCTCTATACCAATCATTTTCCTTCAAGGATTGCACAATATCTTTCAATGATTTCGGATTCACTTCTTTACGTTTCATCTAGCTCAATGCCATATTTCTGTCAATTACTAACCGGAACTCGTCGAAATCACCTTTATAAAACAGCATGATTTGTTTCACGTCAACTTTTTCACCGACTGCAAATTGTCCTCAAGTTTGAAAAAATTTGGCTGAATCAGTGTCGAATTTACTTTTCAAAGAGAAAAGTGCTTGTTCGAATATTTCACGATATATCTTACGATAATACTCTTTTTGAGTTTTGAAAACATAGTTGTTATCATTTTTGATGTATATTCGCTTTGAAATTTTGCGTCGACGTGAGAAATTTGGTTCTTCAATAACGAAATTCTTTGATAGCTTAATTTTTTTAGCTAAATTAATTCAAATTTGGAATCGCAGGAAACTTCCAATGCAAAGGTCACAGCTTCTATTTTTCGAGACGAATCTACGACACAAAGTTCTACCTTTTAAAGTCCTTTGTTTAATACTTCAATTCGATCAAATATCTCTATAAACAAATTCAGAAGAAACAAAAATGAGAAAGACTCCATACGTCCCAGAAAGCCTGCAGCTTTGGCGACGATTATGCTATCGACTTCCCCGATCATCGATTAGCCCTTCAAAGAATGCCATCAGTGGTTTGAAGTTGGCTAATACGGTTTTTAGAGACTTTATTTGCAATGTAAATCTGAAAGAAAATAACATTTCATAAATCAAGAACTTACAACCTTGTTAGTTTAGGGACGTGATTCCGAGTTTTAGCTTGTTGGGAAATACGCTGCGAGCGCAGCAACTATTTTTTCGTTATATTCTGCTTCAGCCTGTAGTTGTTGGAATTTTTCGAGACGTTTCAGCGAATTCTTACAAAATTAATCAACTCCTTCACTTCCCCGACGAATTTTCTCGCAGTGAGAACTTGTTCAATTCTATCTTGAACTACAAGCTTCAGATTGTGGGCATTACAATGGACGAAAAGTGCTCTCGGCTCTTCTTGAATACGTTGTTGTAAACCCGAAATTTTCCCAGAAACATTCGATGCCCCGTCATAACATTGGTTCTTTATCTTTGAAATTGGCAAACCAAAACGAACAAGCAGGCTTTTGAATATGTCAAATAACGTTTTTGCTTTCATATTTGCTGCGGACTCGTAAATAAATAGAAATCTGCTCCTTTCTTGAGATATCCGCCGTTTCATCCAGAAATATAGAAAAGTACATCGCACGCTTGATTATCTGAATATTATCAGACAAAATTTGCGTAGCCATCGCTAGCAATATTTCATTCTGAATGTCGTGATGCAACCAGCGCGAAAACATGTTCTGTGCGCGCTCTCAATATTGTCTTGAAATTCGAATTTTTATCGTTATCAGTTCCCCGGATTGCGAGTCCTTGTCTCCCTAAAATTTTCAGAGCGCTGAATATTTTCCTCAAGACCGCCCGGTGATTCATCATTTATTTTTGAGATGCGGTTGATAAATGTTGCACAACGTTGATTTTCCTGAAATTTTTCAAAGCCTCTGCACAAGTGATATGGAGTGAACTCCTCGAATGTTTTTCGATTCTCTCTGCTCCATGTTTGAAATTATTGAATCCTTTCTCCACCCATGTTTCTTTCTGCGACAAATCATGCGATGTGAAATTTATTAATAAATTGTCCTTGTACGCTTCCGTGTAGATTGTGCAGATTAATGAACCACAAACGTTTTCGTTAAACCATTGATGATTCATTTTCCAACCTTGATAAGTTCGAGGAACTCCAGAACTTTACTTTTGCTCTTAAATTAATAAATCCAAATTATGATTATTCCTAGAAATATGTTTTTACATTTTTCGCCCTTTTGCCGCGAAGCCCTCGAACGACAAACCGGTCTATGAGTAATAGCTTCTGTGGCAGTGTGACACTCAATACTCTCAACCGGTGGCTTCTACATTATGTTACAGTGGTGCATTTTAATTAAAGCAAATATGAACTCTTTTCCGCACTACCATTGAAAGTCGAGTTGAAGGCGCGTTGCCGTATTACTATTTCTGGGTAACCGCAATACAAAGTAACGTAAGTTACTTCAGGAATTTTCAAATGATATTTCTACTAAATTAAGTATGTATAGAGTCTAATTATCAATGAAAGATGCGTGTTCATTTTTTTATTATTTACCGAAATTTGTAACCATTCGCATACTTTTTAAAGAAGAATATTGTTTACTATCGGTGAGAAAATGTTAGGCATCTGGCATGTTTAAAAAGAGTCAGGTTTAGAACATTAGTTTTTAAAGAAGAGGGAATGGGAAAAATTTGAAAACATTCTTTAATACAAAGAAAACATTTATGAACAAATTGCAGTTAACAAATTTAAGAAAAAAAATAATAATGCTCTAAAGCTAACTCTTGTTAAATATGTATGTCTATTATTTTCTCGCCGATGATAAAATTGAACATGTATCACAGTGGCCCTGCAGATACAATAAAGTCCAGAAAAGTCTTAACCGTAAAATTTAAGAAATGTCTATTCTTAAAGAAAATTTTCCGTGAGACTAGCCAATAGTGGGAATGGGGAGGGGGGGTGTAAATAAGTAGGTGCATGAGTAGCGTTGTAAAGTATGTTTCAACCGTGGGCGTGGTTAACCTTTTATTAATGTGGCATTTTCTTTCGGAAACCAAAACTGCGAAGAATGTGACGGGACGATACATTTAACTACGAATGGTCGAAATCAGGACATAATTTATGTTTGTGGGGCTAGAAAGTGCTCAAAAAAAAAGTGATAGGAAGGGAAAATTTTTAATGTTACAAATGATTCAAAATTCTGTAAATAAGAAAAAAAAGAAACCCACATGTTTTGTTGATTAGACTCCATAAATATTTAATTTAGTATTAATATCATACAAAATTGCTTAAAGTAACGTACGTTACTTTGCATTGCAGTCATCCAAAAATTGTAACACGGGTACCCAGGGGCGCGGCCGGAGATCCAATACTGGGAGCGACTCTGAAAAAAAAGGTCATCGGAGAAAAAGAAAAATTTATTCTAAGGAGTATCACGTGAACCTATTAGATGCGTGTAAAACTTTATCCCGCTGCACAGTGGGCTGGCTCATTAATTTAGAATTCACAATAGTCTACAGATCGCAATTGCGAACATATTTTAAAAGTTTTTTTTTAGATTCATAGATATATATTCCATACAAGGCACCAGTCTATTATTTATAATAAATAGATTATTAATAATAACAATGGTTTATTGTTGATTTATTTGATGAAAAATGATTTAATATACGTTTAAAATACTTTTCGTTACAAAAGACAAACTGTAAAATTTTATAGATAAAAAAAACTACAATATGTGTTGTAAAAACAACTTTCCAGTTAGAAAGAGCCATTGATAGGTGTTTTGTTTTTTTAATTTGTTATTAACATTTAAAATATTTATTTATTGAGATCGAAAATCACTGTTTAGACAATGCTACTAAGATTTAGTATGGCAAATAAAAAAATTGTCTTTGATTAAAATAGATAAATTGAATATCTGGTTTGAAAATGGTTTAGCAATAACACTTTTTTAATTTTGTATTAGTTTCGTACTAATAAAGAAGTATTATTTCCCCACTCTCTCCCTATCACCATCCTTTTATTTAGGGACTGATGCACCTACTCAGTTATCCTCAAAATAACAATTGTTTATTCTAGTTAGTGTCATGGTCTTCGAAGTTTGGAAGATTTTTGAATAGAAGTTCCCATACTAATGTTGGAAGTATTATAAAAGTAAATTTTGTATCTTATATTTTGAGTTTGAGTGTTCATTTCCAAATAAGTTGTCTTTATCGCTTCGGAATAATATTTATAAATCAACAGTGTTTTTGAAAATTCTTAATCATGGCTAACAAAACGGAAAATGTAGCAATGAAAATTAAATTCGAAGACAAATTTAGTGCCGTCAAAATTGCAGAACACTAGTCGCGTATTTCGAATTTAGAAAGATACTACGTTAAACATAATACATATCGAGTTTATTTTTCTATGTTTGTTAGAAAATTACTTGCGTTGAATAAATATATTGAAACATAAATGGATAAATTTACTCGATAAGTTATCTTAAAAATTTAATGGATCATTTCTAAAAAAAAAACTTTCATATCTGTTCACAATTACGATCTGTAGACTATTTTGAATTATAAATTCTCGAGCCAGCCTACTGTGCAACGGGTAAAGTAAACCCCGTAGGTTTTCTTTTTACTCCGGACTTTGCTTAAGCTTGTCGGACACTTCGCGATTTGACTAGACAGAGTCCGAAGTAACAGTACTACTTCAGACTTTGCCTGACACCGCTCAGTCAACTCGTGGAGGGACTAGACAGACTACGGTGTGACGGCACATCAGACTTGCCTGTAAAATACACAATGAATTTTGATAATATAAATTGATTGAAACAAGACATTTTCAAGGGTAGCTGTGAATACAATTTAGAAAGAAGGATCAACAATCTTAAATTATTCATTATAAATAAATATTTGTTCTTTATTTTGCAATAACTGAATACCCGGTAACAAGCGTTGAATTCAGAAAAATTAAGAATTTGTATTCCTATGATTACACGATTTTTCTCCGTCTAAAAAAACCCCAACGGGAACAGAAAAAGTGAAAATCCTATTCCTCTCAATCGACTTAGTAAAATTTAACGAAAGCATTTATTTAAACTATTTTCATTATTAAATACTTTTACAACTTATAAATTCGAAAAATATTCAAATTTATATTTATTTATATTTGAATGATTTATTTAAACATCTTAAAAAATGCAATAAAGAAATATATGCAAATGTGTGAATTTAAATAATTTTAACTCTAGAGAGGCAGAGTTGAATTGGTGAGAATTAAAAATTTAGAATTTACATTCCGCATGAAGGAATTAAAACAACTTTTTACACATATTTTGTCAATTTATTAGAAGGAATTCAATAAAATCAAAATATGATCATTTCTGAGGAATACAAAATATCTCTGTGAGGTGTGTTACCGGTAGAATTAGAAGGAATTAAATATATTGAAAACACTTTCTCTTTGGAAGAATAGAAAACTGTATGGCGGTCGCTATGGAAATAGAAGTAAATAAGTTTAGGTGGTATCTTATTCTTATTGTGGCATTTTAGACGGATGGAAAAATCGCGCATTCAAAATTATAGAATAATCTTTCTTTTGTGCTGAAATCTGAAAATATTAATTTTTCTCTATTCTACGCTTATTACCGGATAAGCAATCCCGGGCCGACATTCAAAAATAAATGCAATATACATTTGATGTAATAGTGTTGAGCGTAATGTAGAAAAGTTCGCATTTTGGAAAAAATCGAGGGCGAAGCACGAGATACGTGATGAGAAAGTGTTCGTCAAAGCCGAAGGAGCTTTAACAAAAGATAATTTGCAAACACCAAATTGCAGTTTTTTCAATCTTTGACCTTTAATTTTTTTAAGTTTTTGCACAAATGTGCGGAAGTACAAGGACCAAGCATGAAGCTTGAAGTAAATACTTTATAGAGCGCGAAGCGCAAAAACCAAAAGTCGTGCACCCTAGCCGCGCTGCAACTTGAAAGCGACAAGAATGTGTCCGCGCAGCGGGCAGATTATTTTTCGTCTATTAATTCAACCAATTGTTAATATTTTTCATGTTTCTTATTATTTTTCAAGAATGAAAAACTTGTCACACCATAGACTGCCATTTTTCAAGTATTTTTGCCTGCAAAGATTTAAGCCTTGATTTTAATAAGTAATTCATAATAAAAACATCAAAAATTACGAAAAATCCTAAAATTTTAATCAAATAAAAATAATCATAGTACAGTATAGAAAAATATAGTAATATTTTACAATTTTGAAAATAATGAAATATATCCTTTGATCCGAACACTTGAAATTTAAGCTAATAACTTGTTTTAGAGAAAATTTCGATTTATGAGTAGTCATTTTTAAATGAAGCGAAAGTGAAGTCATACTTTTTAAATACATAAGTTGATCTGGAAACTCCCTTAAGGTTCGTATAGGCGCCATCGAATGTTAACTTATCGAGGCGTCCCACAGTGGGGTGAAATCGGAAAACGAGGTTCAAAATGACATTTAGAACGCAATTATGCACCGATTTTAGAATTTTTTTTTTTTTGAAAAATTTAGAACTAAATTTTTCGGAAAATGGTGAGAGTAGATTTTTTATTTTTTTTTGTTTATTTAATTTTTATTTTAATGCAAACATTGAAAAAAATGTCGATTTTTCTAATTTCATTTTTTACCTTCTAGACAAAATTTTTCTTATACTTCTCGTCCCTTGAATTTAGTGCACATGGGTATAAGAAATATAAAAAAATTCTTAACTTGCATAGTTAATTGTTATA
>NC_046661.1:66821385-66827692 GCF_010883055.1 Belonocnema kinseyi
TATTGGATTATCGAAATTCGGTGCATGGAAGAAATGGATATGTAGTCGAGAATTCTCTTAATTCTTCTGAAAGTATGGAATTCTTTACAAGTATTTCTAAATTCATAAACTTTGATTTTGTTTAATTTTTTCGTTAATTCTCTTAAACCCAGTAGAATACATGTTGAATTATTGCCAATTCTTTTAATTCTATTGAATTCTATCAATTTCTTAGACTTAACATGTAATCTTTTGAATTATTTTAAAGATTTAAATAATCTTGATTCTTTTAAGGGTTTTTCATTTTTCGTGAAATATTGTTGTAATTTTTCATGGATTTGTGAGTATTTTCAATTAATAATCCACCAGTTTAGTAGAATGAGTTGTGTATTAAAAATACACAGTTGATGAAAGAACTTAAAGAAAGGAAATTAAAAGGCTCCTGCAACATAAGTACAAATCACTTCGAAAATAAACTGATAGTGCATATATTACATATATTACATATATTACATTACATATATATCATACGTTACATTTTATATTACACTTAGGTACTTTCGGAGACACATAACCCAAGTGCAATACATGTTTGCATAATCATATCAGTGCTAAAATATTTGAAAATAATACATATTATAAATAAAGTGCTTCCATTTAGTTCCGTAGTAGATTGTTGCATATCCGACACAACAATTACAGTTCGTTACTTGCAATTTATTCGTTAAAACTAATCGAACATGTGGCTGAGAAAATTCTTTCCTCTTTACGACAGAGAGGGGGAGACTAACTTTACAATTTGCCACGTAGACTGCACAAGGTCGATACATAAACTAGGTTTGTCTAAACGCACAATGTTTTTGGCTTATAGAGAGTTAAGAATCCAAGTTCGCTTCCAATTCGTCTGATCCAACAGATGTCATCAGGAGTTTTTTTTTGAGTATACCAAACAATAGAACCTCCTCGAATCATAAGAACTCCACTAGTTGAATGTCCTGTAAGAGCATCTTCTCCATAATCAGAATCCGTATATAGTATGCAATAAGTTTATCATCTCTATTAAAAAATATATCATACTGAACAGTTCCTGTCAAATATTGAAATATGCGTTTGATTATCTTCCATTGGCTTACCATTGGCTTGCTACAACATCGACTTGAAAGGTTCACAGCAAAGCTGATATCAGGACGTGATATTGTAGCCAGATATAACAAACTTCATATGACTTCACGGTGAGGTTCAGATTTTTCTAATAGTTTATTATTTACGAGGTTATCTCCATCAGTCACCATTCCAAGTTCCATTGGAGTAGATTCAGGATTTAAAGAGTCAAATTGGAACCGTTTCAAAATTTTCTCCGTGTAATTTGTCTAGTTGACCAAAATTCTATTTGGACCATTATGTATTTGCATGATGAGATAAGACAAACGATCATCTGAGGCAGTGTCAAAAGTAATTTCGAATTTTTGGTTCAGTCTATTTAAGATTTTGATCATCTCATCCTCATTTGTTTCAGCAACAAGTCCATCGCCAACGAACAAGGCAATTATCATATTTCTACTTTCATTGTAGTAGATACAGAGATCATCGTCTGTGTTATCAAATCCAAAAGATTTTTGAAAATTTGAAAATTTCATGTTCCAGTTTTTCGGGACTTGCTTTAATCCATAGATACTTTTATTTAGCTTGCAGGCACGACCAGTATCATCGTTAAATCCTTCAGGCAGATACATAAAAATTCTTCTTCTAGATCTCCGTGCAAGAATGCTGTTTTGACATCAAAAGTCATCAACTTCATTTGGTTTGAAGCCGCAAGACTGAGAATTAATCTAATTGATACATGGCGAGCAACAGGACTGAAAGTTACGGAATAGACAATTCTTTCTTTCTGTTAAAAGCCTCTAGTAACAAGTCTTGCTTTGAATCGACCATCCTGCTTCTGGCGTAAAATCCAGCGACAAGTCAATGGCTATACATTTTCAGGACATTCGATTAAGTTCCAGGTTTTCATTTTAATCAGTGATTCAAATTCTTCTGACATAGCTTTACGCCACTTATCATCTTTCAGGGCTTCTGCAACAGAAATGTCTTCAACTTCTCCTATCATTGATAGATTTGCTTTGTTTCCTCTACTGAGATATCCCATTAAATAGTCCTTAAATTTGACAGGTGCTTTCAAGATTCGACGATCACGTAGATTGTTAGGTGCAGGCTTATTTGTTTCAGACGAGTCATTAGATTCATGAGAATTTAGTTATCAGTCGGTTGATCTACATTCAAGTTTTCTGGATCGGAATTTTCAGACTCTTCTTCTAAATTGTCATTTTGATCTTCTGTAAAAGGAACATCAACTTCAGTGTAGCCTTCTTCAACTCCAATTTTCCCACAAAAAATGATATTATGAGAACTAACAATGTCACGTTGGTCAGACATATAAATTCTGTAACAAGGTGAGTCTAAATCGTAGCCGAAAAAAATTTCTTTCTTTGATTTTTTTTCGGTCTTGGCTCGTTTTTGATCTTGAATTAGAATATAGCATTTGCATCTAAAGCTTCTCAATTTGTTGACATCTACTTTTCGGCCAAACCATAATTGAGCAGGACTTCTACCCTTTAATGAGCTTTTTCCAGTCAGATTCAATGTAAAAACTGTGTATTTTACAGCTTCAGCCCACAAATTTTCATTTAGATCTCGTGCGTGTATAGCAGACCGAGCTGCTTCGAAAATTGTACGCATTTCCCTTTCAATTCGTCCATTCCGTTGTGGTGTATAAGCAGCTGATTTGGTGTGAAAAACTCCAAGTTCTTCCAGAATTTTTTTGGATCGGTATTCTTAATCTCAGAGCCATTATCTGACCTCAAACACTTAATTTTTCGGCCAAATTGATTTTCTACCATCTTCATGAAAACATCGAGTTTAGCGGCAGTTTCGTCTGTTGTTTTTAAAAAATAACCTGTTCGGAAGTGGGAGAAATCATCTTTAAATAAAAGAAAATACTTGGCTTCTCCTGAAGACTTAATACTCATTTCACACAAGTCGACATGACTCATCTCCAAAGGATTTTCTGCAACTTTCAGATTTTTGAGGTGCGAAATACGATGCTGTTTTCCATAATTACACCCTCAACAAACATAATTGCCTCAGTCAGCAACATACTTGACACCATTTCTATTTAAAATATCTCTAACATACTTGACATTTTGGTGAGGGAGTCTTTCATGCCAATTTTTAATGGATACAGTTAACAGACATTTTTCAAACTTTTCCTGACGAAACGTCATTCTATAGAGATTTCCATCTCGTTTAGCTATTGCTACAAGTTCTTCATTAACAATCTTAAATATAGATTCTTTTGCATTTGCAGTCTGTTCATAACATTTGTCTAACATTTGAGTAACGAAAAAAAGATTAATGGTCACCTTAGGTACATACAAGACATTTTTCAAAACAACTTGATACCAATCTTTACCATTAAATGCTTCTGATTTTACATCGCCTATTCAAATTCCCTTTAGTTCAGTGGCATCACCAATCATAACCATCGTAGGTTTTTCCAATTCAACAAAGTTGAATTGGATAAAGTCTTGCCATTACTCTGGTTATTGTTTCCGCTAGAACTTTCTTTTGGACATTGTTTGGCAAAGTCTCCTTTTTGTTTACAATTATTGCACGTATAGTTATTTTTACAATAGGCTAATTACAATAGGCTCTCATTTAATAACTTCATAACAAGTCTATTGTCTGGGCAATTCAAAGTATTTCCTTGATTGGCTGGGCAATCTAAAGTCTTTCCTTGATTGGCTGCGCAATCTAAAGTCTTGCCTTAATTGGCTGGAAAATATTAAGTTCTTTCTTGCGTAGCTGGACAATCCTAAGTGTTGTCTTAACTGAATGGGCAATCGTAAGTCTTGCCTTGACTGGCTGGACGATTCAAAGTCTTGCCTTGACTGGCTGGACAATTCAAAGTCTTGCCTTGACTGACTGGGCGATTCAAAGTCTTGCCTTGACTTGCTGGACGATAAAAAGTCTTGCCCTTATTAGCTGGGAAATCCAAAGGCTTGCCATAATTGGCTGAGCAATCTAAAGTCTTGCCTTAATTGGCTGGAAAATATTAAGTACATTCTTGCTTAGCTGGACAATCCCAAGTTCAGCCTTAAGTGGCTGGAAAATATTAAGTCTTGCCTTATTAAGCTGGAAAATCGTAAGCAAATTTACAATATCAAATTAATCATAATAGTAAAATTTGTTTTTTTCTTCTAAAGCCCTAACTGTTTTCCATATTCGCTCTTCTAGGAAACAAATGGAACTTCGTGATTCCAATAAAAATATGCGACTAAACTGATTGTTCCCAGAGTCAGTTGGGTAAGCATACTTGTGGCTTCTTAGGCGTAGTTTCTACCCCTAGAAAATGGCTTCCGTGGAAATGAAAAGACACGGGTTCCATATTTTTTATTGTTTTATCAATGTGCAAAGTTTGGTTCTAAACGACTGTACACTTTTTTGTTGGTATTTTCTGCGGGATCCTTTGTTCTTTTTCTTTTTTTAATATTGGATCTTCTAGGGGTTATAACAAAAACCGATATCGGCAATAGAAAGGACACCCTCGAAAACACCTGAGATAATATTTTGAAGAAAAAATATCGTAGCTTCTGCAATAGAGAATGCTTTATATAAATCTGAACACCTCAGCGTTAATGGGTTAAAACGCTAAACTAAAAAATTTCAAATTACAATATTTGGTGAAGAATAAAGATATCCTAATAAATCCAGGTAGGTTTGAAAGGGAAAGATTAGTACTTTCAAATTCCATATTAGCTTTGTGGTAGACATTTTTCTTGTACAGTTACATAACCTCAAAAACAGCTAAAAAATGCGTTTTTTGCACTTTTAGGTTAGGATATCTTGGAAACCTGACGTACAGGAGCAATTTTGAGTTCGGATTCGGATTCAGCGCATCAAAATATTTCGGAAATGCTTGGTCTGCTTTCTGGCTTTTGACTTTTGTCAATTTTTGTCAGCCTGTGTAATCAAAGTGCTTCCATTTAGATCCGTAGTAGATTATTGCATATCCGACAAAAAATTACAGTTCGTAACTTGCAATTTATTCGCTAAAACCAATGGAACATGTGACTGACAAAATTCTTTCTTTTTTCCGACAGAGAGGGAGAGACTAACTTTACAATTTGTCATGTAGGCTGCTAAAGGTTGATACATAAACTAGGTTAGTCTAAGCTCCAAAGTTTATATAATCAAGTATAGATCATCTGACAAGATAAAATAATTAAATCTTAACAAATATTTACAATACAGATTTAATTAATTTAAATTCCTTGGAGTCTTTTCAATTATGCAGAATCATCTTGATTTCTTGCAATTCATTTGTAATGTTTTGAATTCTGTTAAATATATTTGAATTCTCTTGAATAATTCAGGATATATCCTGATTTATTTATATTCTTCCTAATTCTCCTGAAAACATGGAATTCTTTTCAACTATTCCCAAACTTATTAACCTTTGTCAACGATAAACTATTACTAAATTAGGATGCACTCGTTTCTTCAAATCTGCAGAATTCTAAGAAATTAGAGAGAATTTCGCAGAAGTCAAAAGACTTCCAGAAATTTACAACACTTTAACCTGAAATCTAAAGAATTTTGAAGGAATTAAAAAAAGTTTAAAAAAATTAAAAAGATTTTATTTGAATTTAATGATTTTGCAGAATTATGCAGAATTAAGAAAAAAGAGTGCGTATGAATTCAGTATCAATTCACCCGTCGACTAAATTTGCTGAATTTGGAAAGAGTTCAAAAGAATGTCATGCTTGTAAAAGAATTAAGAGATTAAGAAAATTGGATTAATTTTTCAAATAAACAGGGATGATCACTGATTATTTTCAAGGTGCAAGTTACCTAGGCTCACTGAAATTTTTTGTGCTACGCTCACCAAATTTCAAAGAATCTAGCCTACATTACCATTTTCACCATGCACTGAATTCTGATGATTTAATATTTTTCCTAGAACATGTTTAAATAAATGAATGGATTTTTTGGAAAAGTTATATCACGAGTCGATAACACTTGAGACCATCCCTTTCGAACAGGCAATCAAATCCCTAATCGCACTTGCTGTTTTTGTTATTTTGTTTTTGTTTGAAAGCTCGAAGTAAGGTGAAGGTGCCGCGGTAGAAGATACTGATTTTCGGGATCGCACTCATACTTGCAACTAACCGTATATCTACATATGATTTCAATGTCCTGTATTATCCACAAGTAAAATATCTTCCATAGCAATAATAATATGAATTACAGAGTTTGGAGTTACAAACAT
>NC_046661.1:66827792-66833380 GCF_010883055.1 Belonocnema kinseyi
ATATGTGTGTGTGTGTGTGTGTGGATCTTAATAACTAATCATCCTTATCATCGACGCTCTTGGAGGTGCCAAGCTTTCACTTGCTAATGGCATAAAAAGCATCCCTCCGTGTCAACAATATGCTAAAACACTTTCGGAAAAAATGCAGGCGGTAGTCCTTGGGCCGCTCCGTTCTTAGGGTGCACGAGACTTTTGCTGGATCGTCGTATTGATTCCGTTACAGGCTGTAACCACCTACTTCACGGTCGTGAGACGTGGTTGTGGCTGAAATTTTACACGCTGGTAGAATTCTGCATCTTTGCAGACACATCTATCGATGAGCAGGTTCTCCCGACATCCTGCTACGCCTTTCTTTGAGCCTCGTTGTTCATACGTTTCTTGCCACACAGGTTCAATTGACCGAACAATCCTATCATTTATAATAGCTGTAAATATCTTATTCAGTGTATTCAGACAAGTGATTGACCTGTAATTCTTCGGATCAGCTAAAGTTGCTTATTTTCGGCAGGAGTATTGTGCGCGCTTCCACCAACCACTTCAGAATCGGCTCTTCCGACTTTAAATATAAGGTGAAAATACGGGTCAAATGTTGATGGGTTGAAGGAAACTTCTTCCACACGAAGGTTTTGATACAAACTGGTCCCTGTGCGGAATAGTTCTTCATCCCTCTTAATACTTTTTACTTCCTCGGTAGTGATGGGTGGGCATTCTTGATCAGGTGTTATGAGGGCATCACACAGCTCCTTGAAGCTATTTATATTTTCTGAGTCTTCGTCCAATCTATTCTGCACTTCGTAGACTTTTTTCGAAAATACTTCGACCTCCTCTGGTTTGGGCGGGTGGTCGACAGTAACTGGAGGGTCTTGGAATAGTCGAGATGGGTCAGAGAAAAACGTTTGATTTTCTCTGACCCACCTCTCCCTCCGCTCTAGACTTCTCTTAGCGTCAGATAGTAACCGTATTCTCTCAACAATATGCTGCCTGATGGTCAGCAGCTTTGACTTGTTAAGTGTGTGATAACGGGTCCGAAGTTCGCGCGCGAACTTTCGAACCTTGGCGGTAAAATTCCTGCCAGATGTGATGTAGGCAATCACACACTGAATGCGGAACGCGTACTGTCTTGCCCAGCCTATCTTTATGCAAAGTTGATGCATTCGTCTTTTGGTCTTATGATCAACCGTTGTTTTCTGTTTTACGGTTCGCATCGGCCAAAGCTCTTGCTGCATTATACATACAGTAATTGATAGCCCAGAGGTCGGATTCTTCGGAAAAATGTCCACGAAGCTCGTTATACATTTCAGCCAGATCTTTAGGCTGAATGGATGCCTGCCCGCGGTTGGTCTTAGTGTCGTCTCTCTTTCTCTGTCGCCGGCTTGTTCTATCTGTGGCAAAGTAGGCGTTCCGCTTACACAGCCCCTTTTTCGGAGTAGTTCGGCATGGTTTTTTCAGACGTTGCTGCGAAAAGTGTGATAGCTCCGGGTGTTTCTCGCACCAAAGAGCATACAGCCGTGCCATGTAACCCCGTTCAGGGGCCACACTCGCATCCCAGCACTCTAGCAAGTCGTGATTTAGTCGCTCCGTACACCTAAAGGTCCCGAGATTCCGCCGATCCATCGCATTGAATCCATTTTCATTAGCTCCCCCAGCTCTAGAGTTGTCGGCATTGTTGGCCGACCCATTGTCGGGAGCCCTGCGCGTTTGGTGTTGTCATTGTTGTTCCCACGAGAAGCTAGGGAAAGGGGTTCGTCCATTCTTGTAGATCCTCGCATGCAAGGATAAGGCTGCGTACTCTCAAAGGTCGCCCGATATCCCAGAGTCACCGTTCTAGACACCTCACCCAGGTGCCATTCGGCACGGTTTTCACACCTCCGCTTGGGAGTTAATTCCTTCGGGACCACCCCTGGACAATCATCCGCGACTGCCAATTTATTTTTGTAACCATATTCAGCCGAAACCCTTGGTACAGGAACCCTCTATCCGCAACCTGAGGTCGCGTTCGGTGGCTTTGTCATAGGCCCTTCGGTTTGATTCTATGGTAGAGGAACTATTAAAGTTACTAATAAAAGAATTGATTATTACAATTAAAAAATAACGTAAATTTGATTGTACATTCTTCTTTTCATTCAAATAAAAATTGCAACTAATTATAAGTCATGTATAACCACAAGAAGCATATCTATAAAAAAAGTTGCCTATAAGGCTTTACTACATACAAAACATGCTGCGCACTGCTTTCCGGAATCTTATGTCAGATTAATCCATTTTTAAATTGTAAAGGGCTAGTACGTATTTCAAAAAATTGTATCATACTAGCCCTAGCGCTAAACTTGATCGATTAGTTTTGCATTATATTTATTAATCCTATAGACAGTGTCTATATACAACTTTTAAAAATTCATTCAAATTCCATTATAAAGATAAGCCCACCAAAAGTACATTTTCAAAAAATATTTATAATTATACAAGAGCTCCGATGTACATGACCTAAAAAAGTTGTAGCAAAAATCTTATTTTCATACAAATTAGTCTTTGAATTCCTATCTTTAACTTAATCTAATAAAACTTTTATTTTTATTTTACGGGTTCTCGAGACACGACTAAAAATCTTCAAGCGTCTCTGTTCCGAATTTTAGACGCTTTAGCCACGATTCTGGCCGTCTGCGATGCTCGCCGACTGAGACTCGACGCGGACACGTTTGAACATTTATTGCCATATCTTGATAATAGCTAAATATTTTTCAAGTTGTCTTGGCTTTAATTGAACATGAGATCTCATAGATTACGCCCTGCCAATTTCATTTTTTATCTTCGAGTATCCTAAGTCACAGCAGGATTAGAAGTTAAGGTAGTTCACACGCGCGAAATTCGTCCAAAAGTTTAAACTCAGGCAGACCCAACACGCCATTGCATTTCTACTAACTTTTCATCAAAATATTTGAATACGCTTGTAGACTTTTAGTTACGACACAAACAAAACCTATAATACCCGGTAATAAGCGTAGAATAGAGAACAATTAATATTTTCAGATTTCAGCGCAAAAGTGAAGATTATTCTATTATTTTGAATTTTGAAACACAGTTTTCTATTCTCCCAAAGAGAACGTGTTTTCAATATATTTAATTCCTTCTAATTGAACCTGTAACGCACCTCACAGAGATATTTTGTATTCGTTAGAAGTGGTCATATTTTGGTTTTATTTAATTTATTCTAATAAGTTCATAAAATATATGTGATAAGTTGTTTTAATTCATTCATGCGGAATGTAAATTCTAAAATTTTAATTCTCACCAATTCAACTCTGCCTCTCTAGAGTTAAAATTATTTAAATTCACACATTTCCATAGATTTCTTTGTTGCATTTTTAAGACGTTTAAATAAATTATTAAAATATAAATAAATAAAAGTTGAATATTATTTGAATTTATAATTTATAAAAAAATTTAATAACGAAAAATAGGTTAAATAAATTCTTTCGTTAGATTTTACTGAGTCGATTGAGAGGAATAGGATTTTCACTTTTTCTGTTCCCGTTGGGAGATTTTTAGACGGAGGAAAAATCGCGTATTCATAGGAATACTAATTCTTAATTTTTCTTAATTGAACGCTTGTTACCGTTATATCTATACATTGCATACCAGTTAAGCAATGAGCGTGGCAACACCGCACTCAGCTGATTCTAGAGGTTGTGCGAGGCTATGTCTTGACAAGCAAACAGGATTGTTCTAAATAAGACTGTAAAAAATGAAGGGGCAACGGACTCATAAATATAAATTTCTAAAGAAGCGAGTGTTAAATAAACATTTTAAGAGTATAGCGGATATGGCTGAAGCTATATTCGATTTTTTCTATTTTCATACCGCTTCAGGAGGTAAACGATGTTAATCGATAAAAAAATTTAAAAGCATATTCAGCTTAATAAGAACAGTGTTGCGCAATCGTCAGTACTTTGGAAAGTTATATCACTTATACTAAACTCAACAAAAAATTGAAATTTTTGTGGATTTGCTGTATTATATTCTTCTATACATCTCTAGTTTTTACTCCTATATTGTAGGAACCATTTGGATGCTACAATTGAAAAAGCATTATTTAACTCGTTTTTTATCTGAGACCCATGTAAAAGTTAATGTTTTCAGTAGACAAAATATGTGCGCGGAGCGCTTCCCAAACTGCTGCTTAAACAAGCTACAGACGAATATGAGGAAGCGACATTGAAACCACCCGCAAAAAGTAGGCATCTTCTGAGAGATGATAGTAATATCAGGACAAGGAGAAACATTAACATGCAGGTTCCTCTTAAGCTCTAAGATTTAGCTAAAATGAATGTCTCCCTTTGTGAGGATATATCGGAGGAGTCCTACTTGTGGACCATCATCGGTTCAATTTATGGTGGTGTAAGGGCTTTGGCTGATTTAAATCGAAGGCAAAAACCGACGATGTATTAAAAGACCAAAAGACGCTTGCATCAATAGAACAAGAAGATTGAATGGGCGAGACAGAATACGTCCCGTGTTCAGTGTATGATTGACTACATAACACCTAGTAAACCGTTCAAGGAAAGGGTGCAGGCCAATCGCGCCTGTTCAGCATTCCCTCTGTTTCTGTCCAAAATCCACCCAATCCCAACGAGATAGAGAATGTTTGGAGAGAGGTATACAAGATCCCGAAAACACTGGAGCTAAAAGAAGATATTGATAACATCATCCGTTTCAAGGAGTTTTGGGACAACCTCATAACATCTGAGGAGGAATGTCCATCAATCACTGCTGAAGAGGTTAAAAGAGCACTAAGGAGTACAAAGAACTTTTCCGTTGCAGGACCAGAGGATATCAAGAACTTTTAGTAAAAGAAGTTTAATTTTTTACGCCAACATCTGGCCCGCATATTAACATCATATTTAAAGTCGGAAATGCCCATTCCGCAGTGGCTGATTTTAGGATGCACCAGTCTCCTACCGAAAAAAGGAAACTTGTCAAACCCAGAGAATTACAGGCCAATAACTTGTTTGAACATTCTGTATAAGATATTTACAGCTGTCCTAAACATTAAAATTGTTTGAAGAATTGATTCTGCGTGAAGAGAGATGTGCGAACAGCGTGTCAGGAAAAAGTTGTAGCAGAATTCCAAGAGAACTTGTTTATTGACAAGTGAGTCTGCAAAGACGCAGCAGCCCATCAGCGCTCCAGGTAATGGCCTGCATTTACTACCGGAAAACTTTCGATTCAACAAGAGATGTTGCTGCCCCTCTGGAAAACTAGATTCACTATCTCATTTGGAAAATATCGTTACACCGAACGACGTCACTATCAAGAAGGGCATCTTTCAGGGCGACATTATAAGCCCTTTTGCTTTTTTTCATCACACTTCTGCCTCTATCTCTCGCACAATAAAATTCTTCTCGATACCTCTGTGGCGACACTAATAAACAGGAGCATAACGTCCCTCATGTATTTTATATGGACGACCAAAAGATCTATGCTTCTGGTAAAAGCAAACTTTAAAATGCTTTAAATGTCGTTTAGGAGTACACAGAAGAGATTGGTATGGAGATTGGATTGGACAAGTGTGCCAAAATTAATAATATTAT
>NC_046661.1:66833480-66854459 GCF_010883055.1 Belonocnema kinseyi
TTTAATGCTAGTAAGAATGTATTATTTTGCGGTGTTGTTTACCCTTGTTTTTTCGTGGGTTTATTTTAAGAGAATTATTAATCTCAGTTTGATCAATGAGGAAACGAATATTATAAAAACTTTATTGTCGATAATAACGATAATATAACTGATGCTGTTTACAATTTTTATATATACAAAATATATCAAATATATTGAAAATACATTTTGAAATCTTCAAAATCTTTGAAATATTGAAATCTGGTGTACAATTATACTCGAAAATTGGTATTTATCTGCAATATTGTAAGTATATATATTTTTTTCAAATCAAAGAAAGAAATATTTATGTTTTGAAACAAAAATATAAAAACTATAATTATGGTTTGGTACAGATAATATACTAAATTTACTATGGTTCTGACTTTGAAGAGGAATTGTTTTAGAAGAACGATGAGATAATATAAGAGAAATTTCAAACAAGAAGAATAATTATTCTTCTTGTTTGAAATGATATGCTCCAGATATGAATTATAATTCTATGAACGAGAATTCTGGATCAATCTGAAAAATCTCTATCCCTTCCACACACTACCCCTTTCCCCTACCGAGTGAGTCACGCTTACCCCGAAAGGGAAATGGCTTAATGGTGTAATAATAATAATAATAAAATTAAGTTTTTTAGTCGAAGAATTCATTAATCATGAAAAATGTCTAGAACTATAAA
This sequence comes from Belonocnema kinseyi, assembly GCF_010883055.1. Taxonomy (NCBI): domain Eukaryota; kingdom Metazoa; phylum Arthropoda; class Insecta; order Hymenoptera; family Cynipidae; genus Belonocnema; species Belonocnema kinseyi. The sequence continues at coordinate 66,834,187 of NC_046661.1, forward strand.
TGGTTAACATTTTGGCAATCACCCATATACTTATATAACTTTTTTTATTATGTAAATAATAAAAAACAAATATATGACAGCATAAAACAAAGTTATAAGTTTTAAAAAATGCTTTAAAATACAATTATTACATTTTCTTGATAATTAAAAAAAATTGTATGCGTTTTTAAAGCAAAATATTTAAGAGAAAAGAATTCAGTAACATTTTAAAACAGTTTATTAAAAAGGCATTTTATTTTATAAAGGAACAATTAAAAATTGACACTTACAAATTTTTTAAATAAAATAATTGAGTATGCAAGAAGGAAGCAAACAAATATTTTTCAGCCGACCACCGTGAGATCGTTTTTAACCTGCAAGTTCTTGCATTAAAGGTTTCTTTATAGAATTTTTGTTTCTTCCGACTTCGAAGTATTTTATATTTAAAAGAAAAATAAAGTATCGAGCATTTTTTTAAATAGGTAATATTTAAACTAACGATCAATTTTATCTACATATTTTAAATTCTTTTTTAGGAATTGTTATTTTTAATTAAAAACTGAGTTGAAAAGTATGATAAAAGAATTAAATAAATTGAAAACTGTGCGTTTTACAAAAGTTTTTAAAAATCAGAAAATATTTATTCGTCACTGAGGTTATTAAAGCGTTTTTGAACTTACAAGTTCTTTATTTTTTATATGATTTAGATAGTTTTTAAGCGCATTGAATTTTTAAAGAAAAAAGCATTGAGCCCTTTTTAAAATAAGTAAAGTTCAATTATTTTTTGCATATTTTAAATTGTTGTTTTAGGAAAGCAATTCCATATTCAAATCTTTGTAAAAAAAGGGATGATAAAAGAATTCGATGAATTGAAAACTGTGCGGTTTATGAAAATTTTCGTATAGCAGAACATAATTTTTTGTCATTGATGCTATTAAAGCATTTTTGTACTTGCAACTTTTCTTTATTATTTATTACCTTTGGGTCGTTTTTAAGCGTTTTAAATATTTAGAAACAAACAATATTAAATGCCTCGTTAAATAAGTGAAACTTACTTCGCTTTTTCAAATATTTTAAATTATTGTTTAAGAAATGTTATTTTGCATTAAAAATTGAGTCAGAGAGTATTATATACAATAAAAAAATGGGATGAGTTGAAAACTGCGCATTTTACGGAGAATTTTTATTAATTGTTAATTACTTTCAGATATTTTAAAACATTTTCAAACATATTAAGGAAAAAAGTATCGAGCCTTTTTTGAAATAAGTAAAATTCAATTCTAAATTTTTTCGAAATAAAAGATTGTAAATTAAAGTTGAGTTCAACAATTTTTAGTTTGAAGTTGTTTGAGGCTCACCATATGACTTTGTACGAACCTGCCTTGAAATTCTTACCCAAACTTTTGTCACCGAAATCCAATTGCTTCGATAGCGAAGTCGGTAGAGAGCGCGGTTAGGACACACTAGTTTAGGTAGTTTAGGTAGGGTGGGTTCAAACCTCGGCGAGTGCGATTTTTCAAAGCGTCTAGGCGTTTTTTTTTTTTTTTTTAAATAGTGTTACGTTGAGGCACTAGTCTATTGCTCCGATACTACATATTCTTATATTAATCAAATATATTCTTGAAGTGTATCAGAAATGATTTCTTAGAAGTAAACTATGTTCTGTATTTGAATACATCTCTATATGAAGTAACACAATAAACTTTTAGAATAATAAAATGCGACATTCTACCTAAGAATACATTTTCTCAGATTAAGAAAATGTACGCTTGTTCCAAGCATACGGTAGCCAGTACTTATTTATTTAGAACACACTCATGCTGTGTAGAGGAGGCACTGGTTGACATATGTGAAAGTTCATTTAGATGGTTTGAGGATGTTGAGAGAATGAAAGATAAAGAACTGACAAAACAAGAGTATCAAGGTTAATTAAATAGCTTTACATGTTGACTTTGTGAAGTTCTTCACCTTTCCTGATCGCTAGAGAGATTGATCAGCGATCTGGGTCGGGTCAGTTTCGCGAAACGAACATTTTATTTAAATAAACAACCTGGGAAATCAACAACAGTCTTAAAATATACTCCCTCTCCCATCCCCGCCTCATATAACTCCCTTCCTTACCGAGTGAGTCACGCTTATCCCAAAGGGATATGGCTTAATGGTAATTGGTATTTTCGAGAAAAACTTGTAATTGATGAATCTGATTTGGTACAGGGAATTTTTCAAAATAATTAAAATTATGTGTCATGACTTACCTCGTCAGGTTCACTTTTAGTTAGATCTCTGATTCGAAAATACGAAAATTTTCGTTTTAAAAGTCGACAAATTGGAGATTTTGTGAATTGTCGAGGACCAATAACTCATAGAGAGAAATATGAAAAAAATCATTACTTACACTATATGTAAATCAGGTCTTTATTTATTCCTCTGAAAATTTTACATTGGCCTTTAGCAGTTTTGCACCGAAATATCGACAAAGCGTCCACAGTCTGAATACTAAACACAACGTTTTTGAAAAGGCTATGAAAGTTCTGAAAAGTTGTTACATTTTATTTGTTAAGACACAACGTTCGTTTATTATCCCTCTACTATATAATACTCATAAATGTGATATTTTTCTGCAGCTTTGCATTGATAAAATTAAGTTTCGAAATAAAAATAAAGTAATTTTATTAATAAGTTAAAACAACAAGAGTATTATTATAATTATGCATTTAGGGTCTTCACACTTAAGACGGAACTGATTCAAAGCCTGAAGAATTGCATAATTTGAGAAGGTTTCAAATCAGTAGTCTGTGAATTGAAAAGTGTTTAATAATAATAATTGTATATTGAAACATTAATAATTGTTTTGTTTCAAATATAAATAATTAAAATATACAAAGTTGAACGACGATTACAGTGTCCATACATTAGTTGCTAATTACTGGTTCAAACGAGAACAAGATAGAGAAGCCAAAAGATTAAAACTGACAAACAGCCACAACCAACAGTGTATTCTGATGAAGAAAACTTTTCTTCTAAAGAACATCTGACTACCAAAAAAGCAAGCAAGGATGATGAAAAAATCAACACTGAGGTTGCTTTTGAAGATGAAGGACAAAGTACAGGTCCCAATCGAGGACACCTGGATGCGAATAAAGGAGCAGATACAATGAGAAAAATACTTCTGAATCAATGAAATCTTAGGTTGACGCATCAAACGGTGCTTTCGCGCTCGGTCAAATGCATACATATTTAATTCAATAATAACTTTAATGCACAGTTCAAAAAGAATTAATAACTGCAAAAAGTAATTACTGATTAAAAATATACAATGTTAGATAATTAAAAAAAAACATTTGCAAAATTTATATTTTGCATGGTTTCAAGCTAAATAGTATAATGTGCTCCATTTATTTTATTCGTTTTTATTTTAAGTTTTGACTTAAATATTTACTCTGATTAGTTATTCAATAATTACTTGCATAAAATGAATAATATTATTTTTTAAATTAATTCTTACATAATTATTAGTATTTTTCATTTCTGCCTATTAATTTATGTTAATATTTAGTTGAATAACAATCAATAATACTAGCATAATTATTATATTTTATTGACGAAAGACTGTGCTTTTTTATTTTGTTTAATCACTCCATTTATTTATAAAAACTAGAACTCTAAAGATACATTGTTTCAAAACTCAATTAGTTAGCAATACTTATGAAAATTTTGGCACATTTTCTTCAGATGTTCAGTGTTTGTATATATTTTAAATATTTTAATTTATACTGCCAAATGATACCACTGAAAAATTCCGAAAAACAAAATTTCCGACACTGTAAAATTCCCGTATAATAAAATTCCCTTTAAAAATTTCCGAATTATGAAATTCCTGAATTATAGAAATTAAAAAATTGTTATTCTTTAAAAATAAATATTATTTATTTATTAACGTCAGAATGATCAAATGTGTGTATTAAAGAAATTTTTTATCAATTTTTAAACTATATGAAAATTATTTCTTGAATCTTAAATAACAATAATTGTATAGAAATTGTATGTTGAACAAAAATTTTTTTTATTCTTTAAATTCTGGAATTTTCTGGGTCAGCCATTTTATAATTTGTTAATTTTCTGTCGGAATTTTTGTTCGTATGAAATTTTCCAATAGGGTCATATTATAAACTGTTGTAAATTTCATTATTTAAGAATTTTTCAGTTCGGGATTTTTATATTTTGGCAATTTTATAATTTTTGGAGTTTTCTTTTTTGGGATTTTTCAGTCGCCCGCTGACAAACTGCCAAGTTCGAACTTTGAAAGAAATTTTAATACACCAATCACATCAGCTGGAAATGTTTTTCAGTGTTTTTTATATATATTTCCAGCTTAATTTGTTGGTGTTCAAAATTTGTTGAAGGATTCGAAAATATTTTAATTTAACCCATTTGTATACGCTCATGAATCATAAAAAATACAGATGCTGTAGATCTGAGAGTGTATGCTCATGACTGTATTCGAAAGCACCATTAATCGTAACTACAGTTAGTCAAGACGCCAACCCTATTTCCGTCCGATCGGCGAGGTCCATACGTGATAAAAAATACTTTTATCAATAATCAACAAAGTATTTCACGGACGTAAAAAAGTAATGATATTTTTAAAGTGCCAACTGAAATACGCAATTTTGTTATGGACACTGTTCCTCTAAAGTGAATAATTTGCAAGATAACAGAGCTTTTGTTATAAATCATTTTATCACGTTACCACAAACAGGAACTTTTCATTGAGCGAATTAATATTAGAGGCAAAATTTCTACAAGAAACTATACTCACATACTTGATAAATAAAAGTTTATCCGAAATGATCATTAAATTGTTTAAATTTATGCAAATTGGCATGATTGTTTAATTTGTTCACTTTGAGTTCATGTAATTCTTTCCAAAAAAGAGATAAAGGTATGAAAATTGGTGTACTCATTCTGTGAAGCAGTACTAGTATTGTGGTATAAGCGAAAATTTTACAATTTAAATATAAGGACCCACACACTTGTTTAAACTTTGAGAGCCTAGTTCTGCTTCCGCTTGTGGTAGAAAGGTGGTATGAAAACTGAAATTTTTCCACAATTACTAAGAATTCAGTCATATCAATTAATTTACTGTTTTTTTTTATTCTTTGAAAAGTTATTAAACTCTAATTTTTTCTGGAGGTTGAAAATAGACCGATTAGTGAGGCTGTAAACTGGGCAGTAGGCCAAGGCGCGCACATGGCTGGTAGCCCCTAGACCCAAAGGCGTAGAGGCCGTAGATGCTATGCATGGGTTATGGGGGCACACTGAAGCTATATCACAGACTTCGACAACGCAAAAACGAATCATTTACTCTATCACACAATTAATATATACCAAAATACAACTTTTTAAACAATTTTTACTATTCTAAAAGTTTAATTGTGAACTTTGTGACTTTATTCATTACTTATAGTTCACTTTATTATTATATATACAATGGTTAAAGGTGTGTGCATTATTTGTAATTGATATTTACATAATAATATAATAATTTTATAACAACGTATAGTACTAATTTTTGCAAACGGTGATTGGGTTATTATTACTATTATATATTATATATAGTTTTTAAAGGAGGTAGCTAAAAAATTTCAAAACTTTAAAATTACATTTTCATCAGCATTCGATATTAACAGTTTTGTGACCAAACTAATTTCCATCTTCTTCACGAGAGGTTGAAAAAATGTGAAGTTAATTTTTTATTATTAATTGAAATTGAAAAAACGTTGAAAGGTGAAAAAAATTGAGATATGATTTCTCATGACAGGAATATAAATTAAAAATAATCCACACATTTTTAACCATTGTATATATAATGATAAAGTGAACTATAAGTAATGAATAAAATCACAAACTTCGCAATGAAATTTTTAGAATAATAACAGTTGTTTAAAAAGTTGTATTTTGGTATATATTAATTCTGTGATAGAGTAAATGATTCGTTTTTACGTTGTCGAAGTCTGTGATATAGCTTCAGTGTACCCCCATAACCCATGCATAGCATCTACGGCCCCTACGCCTTTGGGTCTAGGGGCTACCAGCCATGTGCGCGCCTTGGCCTACTGCCCAGTTTACAGCCTCACTAATCGGTCTATTTTCATCCTCCAGAAAAAATTAGAGTTTAATAACTTTTCAAGGAATAAAAAAAAACAGTAAATTAATTGATATGACTGAATTCTTAGTAATTTTTGAAAATCTTCAGTTTTTATCCCGCCTTTCTACCACAAGCAGAAGCAGAGATAGACGCTCAAAGTTTAAACAATTGTGTGGGTCCTTAGATTTAAAATGTGAAATTTTCGCTTATACCACAATACTAATACTGCTTCAAAGAATAAGTACACCAATTTTCATACCTTTATCTCTTTTTTGGAAAGGATTACATCAACTCAAAGAGAACAAACTAAACAATAATCCGAATTTGCGTAGCTACATAGTTTTAAAGAAGGCGTGTTTTCGGGTGGCAAATACGACACATGGCCATTAATGGGTTAATTAATTTTGTGCAATAAATATTCGTCTAAGCGAAAAAACACCAAAGCAACTATTGTTTCTCATGATCTTGTCTAACAGGAGGAGTCAAAAAAATTTCAACAATTAAAAATTTTTAATTTTTAATCAAACGTTTATAAAAAAAATAATTAATTGCGAATATCTCGAGAACGGCACATTTTACAGAGTTCTGCTACACGTTTTTTGAAATCAGGAGATCATTTTACATAAGAATAAAAAAAAAAACGTATGGACCTCGTCAATCCGACGAAAATAGAATTGGCTTCTGGACTAAGTAGATACTATCGTATCGAAAGTATCTTTGCTTCGCGAAAATAATTTTTTATAGAAGTCAAAAAAATACTTTGTAAATTCAAAAGTATCTTTAACTCTTTAAATACAAAAATTTTTCGAAATAAATGTGCATTTATTTTTCTTAACTTTATATGCTTGAGCTTCATATAATCGTCAATATTTTAATCTATAGTACTGTACTTTTGATTAAACAACTCTAATTATTTCACTTGAAGCGCAATTTATTGGATTATTCACATAAACTATTGTATTAATAATGCGGAATTCAAAAGCACCGGTTCTTTTGATGCAAGGCTATTTTTTCTCAGCGTAAAAGGAGACTAGCATTTGCCAAGTTTATTGTTTCGGGTTTTAAATTTGAAACAGTTTATAGGAGAACTTTGAATTAAAAATGTATGTTATTCAAATAAGTAAATATTCAAAGTGGTTCATACATGTAATGCATACATTTCTCTCTTATTACAGGTTTGGGACGAATAAGGAGATATCACTAAACGACCCAGACATGTTATTTAAATAGGCTTAGGATTTTAACAACTTTCACTGCAAAGATAATTTTAATGCGAAAAAAATTTCTATTCATGACACCGTCATACATTAATTATCAATAAAGTAACAGCTTGGCGAAGGTATAAAAACACAGTCAACCGCGTCAATTTCACGACAGTGAACTATGACTTGTTATATTTGGTTAAAAAATCATTAGAAACGGGGCGAAAAAAATCAGGCGAATTCCTTGACATTTTCTGTAAAAGTATGTCTCATAAAAATTACAAAATATAACAGAGTTAATTATAAAGGAGGACCTTATCTCATCTCCAAATTGTTATAGAAAGCTCAGGCAAAGTTTAAGCTAAGTAAAAAAAATCCAATAATACAATGACATACGAAATAAGGTTTTAAGTTTAGTAGATAATTGGCTATTAGCAATTATTTTTCCTATCTTTTTTTTCTTACGCGCATAAAAGGAGTCATCAGTATTAGAGTTAGTCGAGGGTCACTATTCGGCACTTTCCTCAGCTACCTGATTACCGGAATGCATTCGCATTTATTTTCAGGCTTCTGGAAGAGTTACTGAATTGGGACTGGATAGGAGAGACTGAATGGGATCTCTGGAGCGGACAGTTATTATTATTATTATTATTTAATAATTTTGAAACTTTATTTGGTATGTCATTATATTACTCAATTTTTTTTACTTATCTTAAGCTTTGACTGAGCTTGCTTTAACAGAAAGTGTCAAGGAATTCGCCTGACTTTTTTCGCCTCGTTTCTAATGGGTTTTCAACGAATTATAACAAGTCAAAGTTCACTATCGTGCAATTCACGCGGTTGACTACCTTCTCCACACTTTAACTTTATTGATAATTAATGTATGACGCTGTCACGAACAGAAAATTTGCTCGAAATAAAATTATCTTTGTAGTAAAGTTTGTGACGTTCTTAAGCGATTTTTTTACTACTTATTCAAACTTTTTAGAAAGGTCAACATTGTTGAAACCTATAGTAGTCTGTGCTGTGTTTAAAAAAGTTTTATTATTATTTAAAGTAAAAAAATATTAATAAGCATGCATTCTAGTGTTTATTTAACTTATTATAAAAATTTGGTTGTCGCTTATTTGTCACCCATGCTACACATATTTCAGCATTCCAAATACCCTTGAATAAAGTGAACTTGTATGCCGCATAAATCCCGGTTAGAATCATATAAGATCCGGATACACATTTCTCATCGTCCCGTATCAATTGCGGATAGAGCCGGATAGAGCGAATTTTTGTACCTTCTAGATACCAACAAGGAACATATAGGACATGGGTACACATTTCGCAGCATCTCAGATAGGCCCGGATAGGCCCCGGTAAAGCAAATTCGAATACCCAATGAATTGCAACTAGGAACAGATAAGATCCACACCACAATAAGAAGGCTTGCATTCAAAGGTATTACAAATGTTATTGACACTATTTTCATGGAACGCATTAAAAGGCTTTTCAAAGGCATAAATTTGCAATTTCTAGTAGGATTATAAATTAACAATATATCAATTTAGTACACATATCTGGCTTTAATTAAATGTCATTACTTAAAGAATATAAAAGCATGATAAACAAATTAAACAACTTAGTTTTCATCGCAGCTACCTGTGTCACAATCAACCGTAAAAATGCAAAATTAGTAATACTGTATCTCTAAATGATTTTAACCTCAGTATTATTCCAAAAATATTAAAAAGAACAGCGAAATGTGCGAACTTAAAAGGGGTTAAAAATGCTCTATTCCTCTATTGTATGGTTTATTTGAGTTATCTAAAAGTATTCAGAAAAATATTGTCGCTACTGGGTACATAAAGGGATTCAGTTTAAGAGATAAATTCTACTACCGTGGGAATTAAAAACGAAAAGACGTGAACGGTATAAAATGGGATTCAATAATTGTCACATCACCATCGAACAGAAAATTTTCGATTACTTTTCAATTCAAGCCTTCTTATCGAGTAGAAAAATAACCACTTCGTTAAAAAGTCGATTACAAATTAAACACAAATTTTGGCATGATGTCACGTATACTAGTAACTTTTTATTCATAAAAGTGACTAAAAAGTGGGATGAGAATAAAAGATGGCTAAAAGCGGCTGTGTGGTAGCGCTGTTAAAAGTTGAAGGGAAAACAGACGCAGAAGGCGCGGAGATTCTTTGGTGGGGGTAACTAGTTTTCTGCGGCCGGTCGATGCAGCCCTTGATGCAGCCGTACTCGCAGCCGCAGCATCGCATTCGTATAATGTTGATGTATGTCGAGTAGCGGGAGAAAGTAAGGGGAACAGCTCTGCCAGAATGGAGAGGAAGGGGCACACGGTCAAGGTGAACTTCTGCTTCAAGGTCGTGTTATGTGTCATCTCATGATGTTATCTCAAGCGGAAACCGAGTAGTGAGTTATGCGAAGCACAGTAAGGTACCCTTCCTATTTCTCTTAATTACAGATGGTAAGACGCTGTGACATTCTCTTTCCTGCAACGGCATAGTTGGCTACAGGTATTATAATTTTCTGATTACATGTAAGTAGGGTTGTGAGTTTTTGGCTGGATTTTTTTGTGATTAACAATTTTCCTTTTCAACGTTTTTTTCGTATTAGGTATAGTTTTGTTGGAAATGGAGTTTTCATTTTTTAACAGTATTTTTAATAGACACTAATCCAATTTAAACAGTGCTTCGAAAGTTATCGCCTATAGAACACAAAAAACAGCGACGTTGAAAAAATCCACGTGTATTTTTCGTGTTTTTCTCGTCCGAAAATAACATGAAGATTTCCTTGAGGATTTTTTCAACGTCGGTGTATCTGTATATGTTTTGTAGGCGATATCTTTCGAAACACTGATTATATTGTTTTATCCATTGTGAGTGCTTTCAAAAATTTGTGAACTCTATATTTCAACAAAACTATGCAAAATACGAAAAAATTTTGATTAGGAAAATTGTTCATCACAAAAAAGATCTACAACTTTACTTAAGATAATTTTTTTTAGACAGATATTTTTTTTTAAATCGTGGTAACACTTTAAAAAAATCAAATTTTCCATTTGCCAGTAAAACTATGTAACATTAAAAAAACGTCCAAAACCCAGTTGTTATGCTTTTAAGAAGACCTATAAAATAATCTTTTTCTGACCAAACTCACAGTTTCTCTCATTCCAAAGTTTCTTTTGTAATTGGCTGCACGACTATCTCAGGACATTAGTTGGCGATTTTTTTCCTAATAGTAGCTACACAAAAAACCCCAAAAACAACGCATTGTATTTTCGGAATGAGAAGTTTACTTGAAATTTATTTTTAAAATTTGGCTTTAAGCGAATGTTTTAGGTTCCCCGGCTTTTTTTCTAGAATAATAAATATTTTGTCTTAAAAATTTGGGAAATGATAGCGAATATGCTAACGGACGTCCCCACACACTTTTTTGTGGGTTAATTCAAAAAAGTTTTAATTTAACAAAATGTGATTAATTTGCATAGCGCTTAGAAATTAGTATCGATTTTTTCAGTGTTAGACTCCCCTTACTTTTTTCCTAGGATAAGAAACATTTTGTCTTCAAAATCTGGGAAATGGTAGCGAATATGTTAACGGACGTCCCCGCACACTCTTTTTGTGTTTTTTTTTGTCTAAACATTTTGATATTGCTAACAACGTGTGTGTATATTTAGAGATTATGTGTGTTATAATTCTCCCGAGCGTTACTTCCAAGCTACACAATATTTTTGGCCGAAAACTTTTGACTTACAAATAAACATAGTAACTGATCTCCCGGAACTAACCTTTTTTGCAGAAAATCAAAAAAGTTTATTTCATAAATAATTACCAAATTATCAGAAAGGCAGATATTTAAAAAACGACGTAACCTCAAAATAATGCACATACATAAAATTTTTATTTAGCACAATACATTTTTTTGTTATTATCCTTCAAAAAAGAGTCCGGGGACGTCCGTTATGATATTTTATAGCATTTCTGAATTCAGTTTTTAAACATTTTCATTTTTTTTTTTTGAAAAAAAAAGCCGGGGGAACTGTACCCGAATGACCATGCGACGAAGTATCAAATGCCCTTGACGTAGATTTTGCCTTTATTTTTAAATCTGCATAAAAAGGCAATTCATAACCGATTTTCAATTTTTATAACTGAATTAATTCGCTTCAGAGAATAGTTTTTAGGGAAAATATGTGTAAAAAAAGGCCATCTCCAAACACGGTGTGCTTCAAAGGGGTCTTAATAGAAAGTCTGCCAACTTGGGGTTTTCTTAGTGGATTTGACTCCTAGGCATCTCAAGAGTATTTTCAACTCAACACCAAAATCGGCAAACGGGGGCTTTCCGAACAAATTAGTTTTAGTATTTAAATGTGCAGAACTGGGGGTTCGTGATTAAAAATGAAAAACAGCTGTTACCAGCTGCCTGCCAATTTAAGGATCTTCATATTTAAGTTAAAAAACATTTACAATAACGGTTTTTTAAATAAAGGATTTTATGTTTAATGTGCCGGTTATTGTATACAAACTTAAATTGGCTAGTGTAATATTAATAAATTGAATTTTCTACATAGTAACTTTGCGAATTATCTTTTTCACTGCATCCACGTCTTAGTAAAGGACTTTTTTAATAACATTGAATTAATCTCTTGAGCTGTCGATACACTGATTTTGATATTTCAGCAGCAGTTTTGCAGTGTGAAATTGCACCATCTCCTTTTTCGTACTGTTTCAAGTGCTAACTGAGAGTGTTTATTTTTCTAATTAAATATAAAGGATGTACTGAGATTATAATAAACTTCATATCTGCCGTACTAAGGAAAATCTTACGCAAGTGGGGTTGTCGTTTAGGTGGAATTTAACATTTTCAGTTATGAAAAAATAGACCGTTATCGTGAATTCAGTTACGTAAGTTTTTCCTTAATACATGAGATATTAATTATTGCAGCAAAGATTAATAAATACACTTGAAGTGCTAATGAAGTAATATACACAGAGAAGAAGATATCCCACAATGATATCGCAAAACTTCTATATTGAAATAAAGCGCAATATGATAACGTACAAGAAGGTTCTGGAGCTCTGTACGCTATTATAATTTACTGACATCGCTTGGCCACTACTAGAACCCTCGTACATATAATATAATAAAATAATAATATAATGTAAAATTTTGCAATGTACGATATCACGATTTCACGCTATTATAATGCGATAATTACGTTATCTGATGCAATTCATGCGATATCGTTTTCTTCGTGTACAAGGGTCCTAATTATTTTTCTTGAGACACCCAGGATAAAGAATCCATTCAGAAGACGAGTCTGTGTATTGCGTATCTGTCATTTGCAGATTCAGAAAGTTAAAACTGAATTGGTTTTCGACTATGTGAATAGGTAATTTTCTCAAGCAGCTTCGAATCTGCCATGTATTGCAATGGCCTTTTCAAGCAAGGTCACATTGAATCGGTTTCCTTCTTTTTGAATGAGACCAACTTTTTTGAAGTTAAGCTGCCATATTTCACATCATTTTTTAAATTTATAAATTATCGAAAGACTAAAAAAAAAATCATGCGCAAATCTACACGATTCCTTTTGCTATTTCAGTTCTAGGTGTTGTAAAGACTTTTGCGGCATATAAGTTAGTCAAAAAAATTATAACAACTAAAAGTCTTTCAAAAACCTGTCAGCGGTAATCTGAGATTTCAATGACAGATACGCAATTCAAAAGCACTCGAAACCCATTCAAAAGAAGTGAATGGATTTTTGTTTCCTGGGTATAAAATCTAAAGCAGATTAATACTTCCAAAATAATATTAATTTCAAAAATTCAATAATATGATATAATTCCAAAATGAATATTTGCAATCTCTTTAAATTTGAATTAGTTAAAAAAAACTGATTGAAAGGCAAATTAGTCTGTCTATCACTAACTATTTAACAGTGAGTGATTATTAGTCAAACTTCAGTTCGATTTCAATCTTAGATTATCTCATTACACTAAAAATAAAATATGCACATTATTTTGTCCAACTTTTTGTCTAATTCTAATTGATTTTTTTTGGTTTGCATTGTATGAAAAATCTTTTAGATTAAATAAGAAGCGGAAAGGATTTTTTAAAATTTATTTTTAAGAAATTAAAAAAGAACTAGGTTTACCGAACAAAATTTCTATGGATTTCTATCACTTACATACGAAAACATTTAGGAATGAAAAGAAATATTCTTTGAATCTCATTTTAAAATATTTTATTTTTTGACAGATGTAGCTAATAAAAAATAAGAAATTTTAAAACTTTGTAATAATTTACAAAACTTGTCGAAATTATATCATTTCTTAACACACTTTTTTGGCATTCAACTGTAAATTACAATTTCAGACAGTTTATAAAATAAAAATTATTTTGTTGCATTTTTATAAATTTTTGAAAAATTGAAAATTAAAAAATATCATGAATGGAGAAAAATGGATCATTTTTTGAATGAAACATTTAAAATAAAACCACAAACGTTGTGCACTCTCATCTTAAAGCAATATTAAACAATTTGTTGAATTTTAGTTGACAAAAATTTTCATTTTGATGACGTATAAACTTTGTGTTTGGTATTTATATTGTTATTTTAATGTTCGAACATACATACATAACTAAGATATTCGTTTATGCTCTTTTTGTAAAAAAAGAGAAGAAGTTACCTTTTAACCAAATGGATAAATTTTCTACGAAAAAGATTACTGTTCAGTCAAAAAAATACGAATTTTCAAGAAAACACATTAATTTTCAACAAAATTGTTGCATTTTGTAGCCGATAAGATTAATCGTCTACCCCTCACAGAACTAGGATGTATATAAATTGATTTTCTATATCCTACATGGGACATTTGAATATCCCGGAAACGTCTCAGGGATATCCTGGTTATCCTGGGGTTATCCCTAGGATATCCAAATTTCCGCCTGGCGGGGAATCCGACGGGTTGTACCTGGGATAACCTGGGAGATAAATGGGATCAAATGGAATATCCCGGTATATCTTACTGCTGTGAGGAACAGAACAATTAAATTGTTAACCCAAATATATGATTTTTAAACAAAAGAGTTAATTTTCAACCAAAAATATGAGTTTTGTACAAAAATGTTGAATTTTTAACTCAAAAATATTATTTTTTAACCAGAAAGGTTATTTTCTGCCAAATAGTTTAATATTTTAAAAAATATTTCACTTTTTAAGTTTTTAATTATAAGATATAGGAAAAAGAAAAAAATGGATGCAATATCTTTTTTTATAACTAACAAAATATATTTTTTGGAATCCCATTACAATATATTTTTTATATGTATGTTTTAATTTATTTTAGAGAAAAATATTTATCTTACTCATATTATCAATCTTCCAGCACTTATAAAACTCACAGAAAGTACGATTAAATGTGTACTGAAGTTTCAACGCGAATATACAGTAATAAATGTAAAGGAAATTCACATTAAATTAAATATTCTTAACATTATAATAATCGAATGAGAGAGTTAAAAAATAAAATTTAAATGAAACATATCAAAAAAATATTCGACGTTGAAGTAAGAAAATGAAATATCACTTGGGGCACCACCAATTTTTGGCTCGACACTGGCGACATCGCTAAGAGATCTTTTATAGCGTGTCTTTTAGTCATCCTAGGGATGCTCTTAAAACGCCTAATGTCAGTAAAAAAGATGTCCCGAGAACGTCCATGTCTTTAAGACGTCTTTTGGTTATCTTTAGGACATTGGACGTCTTAGAGACGTCGCTTGGCCTGACACAGGACGTCCTAGGAATGTCCCAAGGACGTTCTTGGGATTTTCATAGTTTGTGCTCACTAGTAAGTTATATTATAGAATAAGGTTTGTGTGCTTTCGATAATTAAAGCCTAAGTATCTCGTGTGTTAGCTGTGTGAACTTTATGATGCACTGAGAAAAAAATTTATTATTCGCAACAAAAACATTTTGTTGAGCAGTTTTTATTGTCCGAGCAAAATTTTGGTTATTAGGACAACATTATTTTGTTGGACAAACAAAATATTTGGTTCTTAACACCAAATTATTTTGTTAAGGGCATGTTCTTCGGTGACCACGTGACCAAACTAGTCCCCGTTTATGAGTATTTTTTGGTGTTCACTGTGTCCACACGGATTGAGATATCGTGTTTAAAATTTGACAGATTAAATAAAAGACACTAAAGAACGTTTGTATACATCAATATGTTCAAAATTTTAAAGAAAGTTGATTTATAAATTGATGAAATAGGATATTACCATTCGAGTTATAGCACTTTGCAGATAATGTTTGGTTTGATGCATTTCAGATTTTTTCATTCGCTTATATTGAGCACTGACACAAATTTTGGACTAAATTGTCTAAACCTTAAAAAAATTAATATAAGCAATGAAATTTGCACATTCGTTGCAAATAAAACATTTAGCATCTGCACACACGTAATCTATCATTATTTTTGGAGCATTTTTAGCGATTTCTAGCGGAGAAAAAAGAAACTTTGAACGTCGATAAAGTCGAGATCACGTGACTAAGTTCGTTCATGAAATTTTTGTGTAGAGAATGAAATGATTTTCATTTTTTTTGTCCTAACGACGTCCACACGGATTGAAATATCGTGTTCAGGATTTAGGAAGTTACACAGAAAGCGCTAAGGAACGTTTTGATACGTCAAAATGTTTATAATTACGAAGAAATTTTTCCAGCAAAATACTACAGGAATATCATGGACATAGGAAACAAGGGATTAGGCATGCCATTGCGGGGGTGATGCAATGAGGGTGGAGGTCCGCCACCTTTTGATGTCCCGCGACAAACATGGCAGCGCCCACATGTTTATATTTTCATTCACAGTTTGTCGGCAAAAATGTTCGTGCGCATAATCAAATGGCACATCGTAAGATGGCGGCTCTCCCCACTCATGGAATTCTCTCCCCTCCCGTGGATTCAACCCCGCTCGCCAAGTTAGGATGGCATGCCTAGTCCTGTGTTTCGTATGTCCATGAGGAATATGAAATAACATTTGAACATCGATACAATAGATGCCTCGATTTAAAAAAATCGAGGAACATCTTAGTATGTGATACTTGAAAATTCGTGCAAGTCCCATCATGAGAAATGTGCATCTTCAGAAAATGATTTAAATTGTCTAATGGTTATATTTTCTTGTGGATTTTTTGTACTGGTGTGAAACAATTCTAAGAATAAAAATATAATTTCGCCCGGGGGCGAAAGACAAGGCGAGTCCGACGCTGAATCCCGCTGGTTCGTTCACTGTCAACAATACTTATCAGCTGATCGATTCAACGTCAAGACTTATGGAAGTTGGTTGGAAAACTCCGACGAGTAAATTTTAGCTCATTGCTGTTGTTATTATGTTTCCAATTTGAAATTTATCTTTTATTTTTAGGACCAAAAAATGAAAATCATTTTGCACCAAAATTTCATGAACGTACTTTTAGTCACTTGATCTCGACTTTATCGACGTTCAAAGTTTCTTTTTTTCTCCCCTAGAAATCGCTAAAAATTCCCAAAAAATAATGATAGGTTACGTGTGTGCAGATACTTATTTATTGATTTGCAACTAATGTGCAAATTTTATTGCTTATATTAATTTTTTCCAAGGTTTAGACGATTTAGTATAAAATTTGTGTCAGTGCTCAATATGAGCGAATCAAAAAATCTAAAATGCATCAAACCAAAAATGATCTGCGAAGTGCTATAACTCGAATGGTAATATCCTATTCCATTAATTTATAAATAAACTTTCTTTAAAATTACCAATATATTGATGTATACAAACGTTCTTCAGTGCTTTTTATTTTGTCAAAGTTTAAACACGATATCTCAATCCGTGTGGACATAGTGAACACCAAAAAAAAAGTTCATATAACTGGAGACGAGTTTGGTCACGTGGTCACCGAAGAGCATGCCCTTAAGCCTTAGTTTGTTGACCCGAACACATTTTTGTTGAGCCACCAAAACTATTTAGTTAGGCCAACGAAAGATGCAACCATGTATGCGCACTCGTTCAGTGGGACCACGTGCACAAGTGTGCAAGTTAATTTCCATGATGGTGGATAATACCGGTGAAGTTGCGTATTCCGGTAACGTTAAACGTACTGTTTAAACTAATCTGAGTGAATAAACATTATGGATAACGGGACCCGTCTAATTCTGGAGGAGTGGGGCCTACACTGTCTCATCGACACCTTCAAAAGTAAGCATCCAAATCATAAACTAAAATGTTTATGTAAAAGCACTTAAACCGCACTGAGAAGTGATGGGGCGGTCATATAATGTTCCTATTGTATACGCCATGTACCGAGCAAGCAGAGTTATTTACAGTACCTGGCCGCAACCAAACCGACTCCCGTTTTAGAATTTTCTTCAAATTATTAACACTTTTGTTTAATTGATGAATTTTCTGATTATACATATTTATAATTATAACTTATATACTAATATACTACTTTCAAGTTAAATTCAAAAATTTTGTCTGTTTTAGCGTATCTCGTTCTATTTACCATATCCGTAATATTCACTCTAATTTTTAACATGCAAAAGAAAAAGTTAGATATCTGAAATAATCCAAACCCATAGATTCTGAATTTCTAACCTTCTCGTAGATAATTTTGAAAATTTACAACCTTAAAATTTTGATTTTCAATCCCGTTCAGCTAGCCTACTTGGTAGCCTAGTCGCATTGGCATAGTCACACCGATTTTCACGAACACTATAGTATATACTACGAACACACATTTTCAAAGGCATCACAGACCAGATTTATTGGGTGAAAGAGCCTTTTAAAAATTTAAATGGACATTTGAAGGGGAACCCTGGTATAGAAAACCAGAGGTACAGGTAGTGCTGAAGAAATAGCATTGAGTAGACACTGATCAGTGCCTACTCGCTTTTGCCATTTTTCCACTTATTTTGTCACTTTTTCAATTATTAATTAAAATATTCTTGACGTTTGACACTTTACATTGAAACTTGGGCGATTTGGATTAACCCACTTTAGGCCCCGAAATGAATTAATTAATGCCATGGAAATAATTTTGGTAAAGTCTTTATTTTGCTTTTACATAGATATTCAGAAGGCTAAGAGAGTTACTTTCAATCAAATTTACCATTTTCACATCAATTTAATTGCTATAATTCAAACTTTATGTGTGAATTTTATATGCTAATTCATAAATGTAACCTTGTAAAAGAGAAGCTTTCGATGTTTTTCTGTTCATATTAATTGCTGAGGTAATGTGAATTTTTGAAACGACCTCTATTTCAGGGCCCAAACTTCGGAGGGCCAGATCGGGCGGCCGCTTGAACTGATAAGGTGGGAGGGTGAGAAACGGTTATGACGATAACGTATCAGTATTATATTAGTATTATATTAATATTATATAATATATTATATTATATTTTCATATTTCAGCGTAAAAGTAAAGATTATTCTATTCTTTTGAATGTGCGATTTTTCCATCTGTATAAAATTTCATTATAAGAATAGTATATCCCCGAAACTTATTAATTTTTATTCCCAATGTAACCGCCGCATAGTTTGCTATTTCCCAAAAGAGAACGTTTTGAGTTTATTAAATTCCTTCTAAGCAGTTCAAAAAATATGTATAATTAATTGTTTTAGTTCCGTCATGTGGAATATAAGTTTTGAAATTTTAATCATAATCAATTCAAGTCTGCCTCTCTAGAGTTAAAATTACTGTGATTCACACATTTTACATTCATACATTACTAATTATTTAAGCACGTTTAAAGAAATTATTAATATATAAATAAATATAAATTTGAATATTGTCCTAATTTATAAGTTACAAAATGATTCAATGATAAAAACAAGGCAAATAACTGATTCTATTTAATTTTACTAAGTCCATTGAGAGGAATAGGATTTGCAAATTTTCTTTTCCCGTTGGAGGATTTTTAGACGGAGGGAAAATCGCGTATTCATAGGAATACAAATTCTTACTTCTTCTGAATCCAACGCTTATTACCTGGATGTATGGAAGAAAGTAAAATAAAACAGAACGTTCGCAAATCCAAATTACGCACAAATAAGTTTATGTTTGGGAAACTGCTAGTTCACGAATATTACTAATAAAATTAATTAATACTCATTACGAAAATAGTGCAAAAAAATCATATATATACATACAGGGTGGACACGCTGGGGCTTACACACATGGCCAGTTGAATGCTACCCGAATTGCACAGTAGCAGGGGAGAAACCATTATACAGGGGTATATTCATATTTCGCGCTTTTAAAGTTGCATTCGGATCGGCCATTCGGTCAAGTCCGTGCATCTTCGGATCAAGTTTATGAGAGTGTCTATGGTTACGTTCGAAACTTCAAGCGGTTATGTTCAGATTCAGCTGTTTGCCCTAGTCGCTGTCAGTAAATATAGGCAATGTCAATTTAAAGTTTACGCATGTAATATTTCATTCACGTTATTTAAAACATATCCTGTCTATTCATAACTTACCTTTTTTTATACAGTAAAAATAAGCGTTAAACACCATTCACTCTTCGCCCACTGGGAGCGCAGAAGTATTAGCAAAGAAAAAAAATTACGTTTACTTCTCAGTTCACATGTCTCACTTCATTATTAATTAAACACTTTTATTATTTGTAATTACTATATAACATAACTTATATTGTTTTGACACTTGTATCCGTTTGAAGTTTCGAACGCAACCATGGAAACTATCTTAAACTTGATCCGAAGATGCACGGACTTGATGGAATGGCCAATCCGAATGAGACTTTAAAGGCGCGAAATATGAAAATACCCATGTATAATTTCTTCTGACCTGCTGTTATGCAATTCGGGTAACATTCAACTCGCCATGTATGTAAGCCCCAGCGTGTCCACCCTG
>NC_046661.1:66854559-66860298 GCF_010883055.1 Belonocnema kinseyi
ATTTTTATATGCAAAGGTAGAAAAATCTATTAAAAATTTGTGCACGCTCTAACCCTATGTTTGGCACATGTTCTGATAACATTCGGTTTGGCACGTGGTCTGGGCAGACCCCTGTATATTTCTATGCAAATGTATGAAAATACGGAAATATTGCGTCTTTCGATATATATTGAAATGCACTTATATAGCATGCAGGTATATATTTTTTATGTTTCTTATTCCTAGTTGCTTTCGCATATGTTTAATGACCTACTCATTTAAAAATGAAAACATTAAATTGTGTATCGAGGGCGTACAGAAGGCAATTTTGACGAGTGTGAACTTTCCCGAGGCAAAAGCCTAAAACTCCCTCCGTGCTCTCCTAGTGCTTTGTCAAACCGAGTTCGCGCCAATGAGTTTAGAGTATTGACCTAGCACGTAGCGAGGTTTTAAAAAAATATTCAATGTATTATAAGTGCTCGCTAAAGCCTCTTTAATGCTCGCGAAAGCCTACTTATTTCCGAATTCGGAATTTTTTAGTGTTCTCAAGATAAAAAGAGGACTTGTGGAAACATTGATATATTCGCGGGAACCTCTCCTAGTGCTCTTCTCAACCTCTGTATGTGCTCCCTACATCCTCGCTGCTACCTCACTAGAGCCTAGCCTCATGCCCTTTAAATCCTCGCCTCGTTCTCTCAAAACCATGCACCATGACTTTTTGCCGATAAAGCCGGAAACTTTTCAAATGGCCCTTGTACCTATGTGGGTTCTGCGACACCTACGTAGTTCCAGCTGCCACCGACACATGGCACCTCCTGTCAATTCCCAGCAGTCAATAACTACTCGGTCGGTAGATAGATCCCTGCCCCTGCTTTACCGTGTATATATTTCAAGCTAGAGACAGCAGATGGCGCCACTGGTTTACCATGTATTTCAAACTGGAAACGGCAGATGACGCCACTGGTTTACCATGTATGCCGTTCAAGCTGGAGTCGGCAGATCCCTGCCACTGTTTTACCATGTATGTAGTTCAATCTCGAGCCAGAAGATGGAGCTAATGGGGGGCAGTCATGCAACAAGTGGCTAGAGGAGGGGGTGGGGGTTACTCGAAGCTTCTGGAAAGATCTTGAAACTTCTGGGAAGATCTCGAAGTTTATGGAAAGGTCTCGAAGCTTCTAGAAAGTTCGGTATCGTATATGTAATACTCATATACATATAGCTAACTGCATATACTTTGCAAAAATTGTCAACAGAATAGAGTGCAGCCGTATATTTCTGTCACTCACACAAAACTTTCGCAGCATTGTGCATGCGCTGGAAAAATAGGACTGAACTGTAAACGCAAGAGCGTGCTCTACAGGCGTGTTGCTCAGTGGCTCTTGTCCACACAAACTGACGCTCTCGCGTCATTTCTATATATTCTCCACCTTAGGTAGCGCCACCTGTAAGGGGCGCTCTTACAAGTTTTGAACTGTAAAACTGCAAATTGAAATTTTAGTAGCGTTCAAAAATTAGAAACTAATTTTTGAAGATAGATCAATTTAACGTTTGACAGGGTAGCCGTCCACTAAGAGTGACTAATTTGTATTAATAATTTCACTAATGTTCTTCAGAATTTAAAAGAATTCAAAAGTATTGAATACAATTTTTTAAAAATCCAAATATTCCATTGATTGCAATCAAATTGGAGTGAATTTCGAAGAATTAAGGAAGAATGGAAAGAATTCGGTGAAATTCACCATGATTAAAGGAGAATTCAAAGAAACCGTGTCATTTGAAATAAATTTGGAATATATGAAACAACAAAATCCATTGCATTTAGTGAGTTCGAAAAGAGTTTAGAAAAATTTAAGGTACTTTAAAATAAATTTGATAAAGTCCTGAAGAATCTTTCAACCCCGGCGAAATCCCTTGCTTTCCGTGAATAATTTTTTGGGATCCATTAAAATCTTATATAATTTCGTACAAGTGAAAAAGATCCGCGGATATTTCCTCAAATTCTGCAAAGTAGCTTGAAATTCTACAGAGAAAATGTTTAAAGCCCTTTGAAATGATTAAGATCATTAGAAATATAATACGGAGTCCCTGAATTCTTGTAAATAAAATCTTTTAAAATTTACTCACTAACCAGAAGAATCTGTTGTCGGTAATCGACGACTTGTATCGTCTTTGAGCACTGGGGGTGATATCAAACACATTCTGTTATCCCAAGGATCAAGAGAAATAAATTGGATGCCATAAGCATCCAAGAGATTCAGGTAATTTTTTTTTTTTTGCAGTTTCAATCTTGTAAGCGGCTGTAAAAAGGGGATAAACATTGAACATTAGTTTAACGCCAACAAATAAGTTACATTCATTCTAAAAACTTAATGTTAATTCTACAAATAATCAAGACGCAAATTTAATTTGAAACCCTACAAAATCCCTGGATTCTTGTAAACAAAATCTTTGAAAATGTGTTTAAATGAGTAAAGTCGTCGGAAATCTTGTGAAATAACTTTGAATCTTTTGAAGTTCTGAACAGCCCTACAGGTCCTATAAAATCAATCCACATTTATCTGAAATTCCACGAAATTCTTGAAAACCTTATTTAATTTGTTTTTAAATATATTTTAAACTCCTTTCAAATCAATTAATATTATTAAAATCCATAATGATGGAATGCATTAAAGTGTCCCAGTGGACACTAAATTTGGCGACTTATTTACGATGTCCTTGCGACATCTTTACGGCAATTTTACGATATCGTACATCCGTGTCGTTACGGTATCTTTACGATATCGTAAAGACATCGTCAGATCATACGACGTTTTTACGATGTCGTTAAGACACCTCAACGACGTGGACAGATGTCGTAAATACGTCACCAAATTTTGTGCCCACTGAGGCCCTAAACCTAAAAATTGTTTAAAGTCTTCGGAAATACATTGCAATATTTGAAAATCTTTGAAATCCTACAAAATCCCCCAAGTCCTGTAAATTAAATCATTGAGAATTTATTTAAGTATGTTGAGAACCTTCAAATCCCTTTAAGTCGATGGCATCCTCGGAAATGTTGTGAACTAATTGTGAATCTTTTAAAATACTATATAACCTTACAGGTCATATTAAATCAATTCACATTTATCTGAGACTCTACGAAAATATTGAAAGCCCCATTTAATTTTTTTAAATATATTTTAAACTCCTTTCAAATGAATAAAAATGATTCAAATCAACTAGAAATTCATTGGAATGCTTTTAAGTGCCCTAAACCTAAAAATTGTTTGAAATCTTCGGAAATACCTCGCAATATTTGAAAATCTTTGAAATCCTACAAAATCCCTCAATTTTTGTAAATGAAATCTTAAAAATTCATTCAAACATATTGAGAAACGTTAAATCCCTTAAAATCGATGACATGCTCGGAAATCTTGTGAAATAACTTTGAATCTTTTGAAATTCTGTACAATCTGACATGTCCGATAAAATCAATTCACATTTATCTGAAATTCTACGAAAATATTGAAAACCCCATTTAATTTTTTTTAAAATATATTTGAAACTCCTTTCAAATCAATCAAAATGATTCAAATCAACTAGAAATTCATTGGAATGCTTTTAAGTGTCCTAAACCTAAAAATTGTTTGAAATCTTCGGAAATACCTTGCAATATTTGAAAATCTTTGAAATCCTACAAAATCTCTCAATTCTTGTAAATGAAATCTTAAAAATTCATTCAAACATTTTGAGCAACGTTAAATCCCTTAAAATCGATGACATGCTCGGAAATCTTGTGAAATAACTTTGAATCTTTTGAAATTCTGTACAATCTGACATGCCCGATAAAATCAATTCACATTTATCTGAAATTCTACGAAAATATTGAAAACCCCATTTAATTTTTTTTTAAATATATTTGAAACTCCTTTCAAGTCAATCAAAATGATTCAAATCAACTAGAAATTCATTGGAATGCTTTTAAGTGTCCTAAACCTAAAAATTGTTTGAAATCTTCGGAAATACCTTGCAATATTTGAAAATCTTTGAAATCCTACAAAATCTCTCAATTGTTGTAAATGAAATCTTAAAAATTCATTCAAACATTTTGAGAAACTTTAAATCCCTTAAAATCGATGACATGCTCGGAAATCTTGTGAAATAACTGTGAATCTTTTGAAATTCTATACAATCTTACATGTCCGATAAAATCAATCCACATTCAACTGAAATTCGACAAAATTCTTGAAACAGCCATTTAATTTTTTTAAATATATCTTAAACTTCTTTCAAATCATTGTAAATAAAATCTTTGACAATTTATTACACTATGTTGGGAACCTTTAAGTCCCTAAAAATCATTAGAATCTATGGAAATCCCTTGAAAATTCAAAATTTCAAATACTTTCAACTTCACAGTAAAATGTCCATGAATGAAACTTGAAGTAAATACTAACCAGAAGAATATGTTGTCGGTAATGGATGACTTGTACCATTTTTTAGAACAAACAAAACGTAGAAATAAAGCCCTTTCTTCGTTTCATTGGATGTCAAACATGGGCATATAATTGGTTTCAGTAATTCTGAATACTTCTTATCCTCTCCATTCTCTGTTTTTAACGTTGAATATCTCCGAGTACACTATCTCGTTATCTAAGAATAATGAATTGAGGAGTTGCATCTTTGAGGAACTTAACATATCGCAAATCTATAAGGAAGGGATAGAATTTCCCGGCATAGTAAGTTATATGCGGCAAACACTTGTAAAATCGCCACCAGCAGCGGAGTGCACTGGCAGGACTGGTAGCACTTGAGTGGGAACCCGCCTGGCTACCCGAGGGGTGAGCTGTTAAATAGCTGCTCCCGATGAGAAAGCTTGATCTTTCTTTCGATGCGTCGGAAGAACACGACGAGCTTCAAGGGTAGAACTGCGGTTCCCCTTACAAGCAACTCTGTTAGGTGTTCCGAATTAATATATGTGCGCGCTAACTAGCAAGATTGTTTAATCGCGAAATTAGATAGGAAGGACGTATATTCCGTAAGAATCCATCTTGCGAAAGACGAGGGTGAATGTTGCCTCAGAAGTTTATCTTCTGTTTTTTCTGTGATATTTCTGTGTCTATATTACAGGTCCTCTTGTCCTTAGGCTATATTTCTCCTCTATATCACTACTTTATTCGATATTATAAGTATATTAATATTAATATTAATTATCTGTAAGTGATTGTGCTGGGGGTTTTCAGCGTTTGATTTATCTATTAAACCAAAAAAGTTTAAACAGCCTCCGGACTTTAGAAATGATAAAATTTGTTTATGAGAATCATTTGGAATTAAACAATTACAAACTATAGCTTCCTACAATTTGGTTATAATATACTTATTTATGACTACTTGGGACTTCGATTTTTAAGATTTAAAATTGCTAGCAATTTTAAAAAGTGTTAATAAAAAATGTTATGCCTGTTAGTACTTATAATTTGTAATTGTTTTATTTTAAATGATTCTCATAAATAAATTTTCTAATTTTTAAAGGTTATTTTAATTTTTTCGGTTTAATAGATAAATTTCACTTCCAACGCTTAAAACTCTAGCACAATCATTTACAGCTAATTAATATTAATGTTAATATCAATACCTGTTGATATAATATTATTATAATTATAATATCATATATAGTTAATTGATAGTGATCCTAGAGAAGTGAAAGACGCCTTCTGGGACACTTTAAATGACACAATAAACATCTGCGAACATGGGGAAAGAATAATTCTACTAGGAGAC
>NC_046661.1:66860398-66865781 GCF_010883055.1 Belonocnema kinseyi
TATATTTGTACCAACTGTACTATACGGTAGCGAGACATGGACTTATCAAGAAAAAGATAAGAGTGAAATTAACGCAATTGACATGAGATTCATGCGCATAATGTGCGGGAAACCCCTGATGGACGAAGTAAGTAACGAGATAATTCTAAAAGAATGTGATGCAGAAGAGACGCTAGTAGACACATGGGAAAGAAATCGGTTAAGATGGTTCGGACATGTTGAAAGAATGCCAAATGAACGACTAACGAAACAAGTGTATCAAGGTAAAGTAAATGGCAACGTGCCCAGAGGTAGACCGCGGGAAGAATGGTTAGAATGTGTGAATGAAACCCTACTTAGAAGAGACATAAGAAGTCACAGAAACACGAGAGCCTGCATGAAAAAATGCATGGATATAAAAGAAGCTAGAGAAGTATGCCAGGACAGGAAAGTATGGCGGAAAATAGTTAATGAAAAGAGTGTCAGTAGAGTGAACGACGTCTGAAACAAAGACCTTGGCTATTAATGGACCCAAGTGGGGAACCTTACATAACGGCTTCGTGAGGTTTTTCGCTTGGGGTGATTGCTAGAGAGATTGATCAGCAACCTGGGTCGGAGCAGTGTTGCGGAACGAACGTGTTATTTACATAAATAGCACGAGAATTCTGGATCAATCTGAAAAATCTCTATCCCATCCACACACTACTCCTTTCCCCTGCCGAGTGAGTCACGCCTACCCCGAAAGGGAAATGGCTTAATGGTGTAATAATAATAATAATATATAATATTTATTCTATGATAATGCACCCTGATTATGATTATTTTTTTCAAATTTTCATCTCCTAACTCAAAATTTTAATTATTTTTTAGAATTCCTTGTTCCAGATCTGAATTATAATTTTTTCAAAAAATCTCTTATTCAATTCAAAAATACACACATTTCTTTAAAAAATTTCCTGTTCTAATTCAAATTCAGGGTGAAATTAAAAAATTCAAACTTTTAAATCTGAAAATGATTTGTTTGAGGTGAAAATCTTCTGAATTTTAAACTTTTAAAACTGAAGCTTGAAAAATTTTTAATTTAGAAATATTTCATTCAAACGCTCAATAATTCATACGTATAAAATACAAACTTTTTACACCTTTTAATTTTACAATTTTTTTTATCAAATTGTGTTAAAATACGAAATTACAAATTTTAAATTTTGATGACTTTAACATTTTAGAGATTTCTGGTTAAAAAATATAAATAACGCTATTATTTGTAAGGTTCAAAATAATAATACTTCAAAAAATTTCAGTTCTTAACAATGAAAATTGAACGATTAAACCATTTTAAAAAAAAATTTTTTTTGAAATAAAAGTTAAATTATTTTTATTTTAAGTTATTCCAGAATAATATTTTTTCATTGTCATTTGTAGATAAAATTTTGAGTTCACGAATTGAAAAGTAAGAAATTAACTTACTATCAAAATAATTCAATTTTCAACTACAAAAAAGAGAAAAACAAATTTCCAATGAAATAGTTACATTTTCAACCAGAAAGATGAATTTTTTAACTGAAATTAATAATCTTCAGCCAAAAACTGGAATTTTTTTATTGAATTCTAAGTCCAAAAATGTTAATTACAAAAAAAAACTTTCATTTTCAAATAAATAGTTACATTTTGAATTAAAATGTTTAATCTTTAACAAGAAAAGTTTAAATTTTGTATTGACAACTGTTAAACTCATCCAAAAATGTATAAATTTTACACAATAGTTGACTTTTCAGTCAATAAGGATTTTTTTTTAAATTGTTGAATTTCAAAGCCAACAAGAGGATTTTTTTACAAAACAGTGTAAGCTTTTTTTAACGGAATAGTTGAAAGACTTCTGGTTAAAAAATATAAACCAAAGCTATTATTTTCAATGCTTTGAATTGAAGACTAAATCAATACATTTTTAAATGTTAAGGACTAAATCATTTTGTTCAATAAAAATGGATTAATTACAATTCTTTTTTAATTAGAAACTTTTTAAATTATAAATTGAATTCTTTTATTTTAAGTTGCTTTATATTATTAATTTTTACATTTTTATTTATAAATCCAAACTCAAAAGTTTTATTGGCGAATTGAGAATCTTGAAAATCGAACTGTCTAACAAAACATTTTAATTTTCAACTGAAAAAAAATAATAGCTTTGGTTTATATTTTTTATCCAGAAGTCTTTCAACTATTCCGTTAAAAAACTCTTATACTGTCTAGTAAAAAAATCCTCTTTTTGGCTTTGAAATTCAACAATTAAAAAAAAATTCTTATTGACTGAAAAGTCAACTCTCGTGTAAAATTGATATTTTTTTGGATGAGTTCAACAGTTTTTTATTAAAAATTAATTTTTTTTGTTGAAGATTCATCATTTTAGTTGAAAATGTAACTATTTGTTTAAAAATGAAAGTTTTTTTTTTAAATTAATTTTTTCGGGCTTAAAATTCAATTATTTTGTAGCAAATTTTTCTTTCTGGTTTGAAAATTCATCTGCTTTGGGAGAAATTTCATCTTTTATGTATAAAAACTTAACTATCTGACTGAAAATCTATTTGTTTTGATTGAGAATTTATTAATTTTTTTTTAAAGTTTGTCTTTTTTGTTGGATTAATTTTTTTTCGTTTTAGAATACATAATTTTTATTTAAAATTTCAACTACTTCTCTAAAATTTAAACTTATTTGTAAAAAGTCCCCTTTTTGGTTGAAGATTATTGATTTCAGTTAAAAAATTCATCTTTCTGGTTGAAAATATAACTATTTCGTTGCAAATTTGTTTTTCTCCTTTTATTTAGTTGAAAATTCAATTATTTTGATAGTAAGTTAATTTCGTACATTTTCAATTATTAAACTCAAATTTTTATCTATAAATAACATTGCAAAAATATTAATCTAGAACAACTTAAAGTAAAAATAATTTTACTTTTATTTTAAAAAGTTTTTAGTTAAAAAATTTGTTTAATCGTTCATTTTTTAATGTTAAGAACTGAAATTTTCTTGAAGTATTATCATTTTGAATCTTAAAAATAATAGCGTAATTTATGTTTTTTAACCAGAACCAAAGAATTTATTTATGATAATCATTTAAAATAAAACAATTACAAATTATAAGTACTAACAGGCACAACATTTTTTATTAACACTTTTTAAAATTGCTGGCAATTTTAAATCTTAAAAATCGAAGTCCCAAGCAGTCATAAAAAAGTATACTATAACCATATTCTAGGAAGCTATAGTTTGCTAGTGTTTAATTCCAAATGATTCTTATAAACAAATTTTATAATTTCGAAAATCCGGAGGCTATTTAAACTTTTTTGTTTTAATAGATAAATCAAACGCTTAAAAGCCCCAGTACAATCATTTACAGCTAATTAATATTAATACTAATATAATTATAATATCGAAGAAAATAGTGACATAGAGGAGAAATATAGCCTAAGAACAAGAGGAACTGTAATATCGACACAGAAATATGTAATGATTTAATGATTTAATTATTATCTGTTCAGGTGGAAATTCTAAGAGAGAAAATATGTAGCTTCGTTTTATTTAAAACTTTAAGAGAGCAAAAGAATATAGTAAAAACTTGTAAAAGTATACAATGAAGAAAAAAAATTCTATTCTATATATAATTATACTATGACATACTTAATTATATAATTTATTTTCATCATGTACAATAATATACACAATATAAAGTATACAGTATAATGAACACAATGTAATATACAACAAAATATTAATTACGGTATTATTATTCTGATATGGCATATATATTTTTACTTTTAAATTGTGCGAAATATTCAAATATCATTAAAATCGCCAATTTCTTTCATTTCTTTCAAATGCGAATCAAGATATAAATAAGACTATTATAATATAACTTAATTATAATATTATCATTAATAATATATGTATATATTTATATGTATAATAGTATTAATATTTATATCATTTACATTCTATGCTTGAAATAATGTAACCTCAAAATATGCGCATATATAGAGGCGCGCTAAGTATTCAAATCATGAGAATCGCCAGTATCGAAATCTGGAAATATTAAAATCAAAGATATTATAAGCCTAGATGCAGCACGTGTATAGTTCGAGGAACTAATTGTAGACGGTGCTCCCGGCGAAAATTGCCCGATCCCTCCATGCCTCTCAACCCGAAAATCGCACCCACCAACTACTTTGCCCCTGCAATCTTCACCCGTCGAACAAGTCCACCAAATAGCCGATACTAAGTCGGCAAATACGAAATTTGAATAAATTTTGCATCAAGAAAATAGGTAGATGCATAACATTTACTTCTAAATTGAATTGAAATGTAATTGTATCGTAATAAATATTTTTAGCTGACATCTTTTATTGAAAAAATTAGTCATTTTGAAATTAAAATTTACTGTCTATGAATAATATTATTCTGTTGTTTAAAAAAAAAAGCGGTAGAAATTCTACTAAATGAAACTATTAATTTCAAGAGATTAAAAGTTTTAATTGATAAACATATTTAGTTGAAATTTAAAATAATTAAATTTTTAAATAAATATGATCGTACAGCGTTCTCGCATGTATAATTAGTGATTTGGAGTTTTTAGATGTAGAGTTAAATGTTATAGGAATACCGCCTCCCTCACGATTATTAATTTAAGTAAACAATAATTCGTAAATTTCTATGTTTGTGTAATTAATTATGAATTAAATAAATTATATAATAAAATTATTTTTATTTAATTTTTTATATAATATTTTATAGAAATTTATGTACATTACTATATGTGTAAATTATATCCCGATTTTTTAAATTGAGAAACCTATAATTTCAAAATTGAAAAAATTTATTTTTGAATTTTACTCGAGTGGTTGATCAGAATATATAAATATTATGACTAAAAGGTCAGGAATTATTATTTGTAATAAAATAATCCGTAAATGAACTATTTATTGTCGCGGGCACATTCTCACCGTGCGCTGTGCCCGTGGCTCGCAAGTTTGAGCGCGCCTGAGGCGCGCGTCTTTTGATTCCCGCGATTCGCGCTCAGATATTTATTCTTTGCATTTAGAATGCTTGAATGAAACTTTATCAAAAACATCTCTTCAGATCGCAGTATTTATATGCGTGTTCATATTCTGAATATTTTGCTTCAATTAGTATAGTTAAAGATTAAGTTTCTCAAAGTTCTGTAGGCTTTGAGGTACACAATATTATCGTGACACTCGCGCTGAACACTCGTTTTTTGACAGACAGTTGTAAATTTATATTTTCTGGACGACCTTAAAATAAACTTAAAAAATACAATCCTTTTTTTAGACATTTTTCTCTATCTCGCGTTGTTATGCTAATAATAGGATTTTGGTTTTCATATTATTTTTT
>NC_046661.1:66865881-66867291 GCF_010883055.1 Belonocnema kinseyi
TTACGCGATTAAAAATTTTTATGAGGGTTTTGGAAAGTGCTTTTTACACGATTTCATCCTATTTTATTATTTATAACAAAAAAAATTGTTTAAACAATTTTTCAATAAATCAATTGTTTATTTAACTTTTTTCGCAATTTAGGCATGGACGATTTTTTTTAAATAGTCTCAAAAGAAAGCTTGACTTTTTTACTATGAAAAATGTCTAATAAGAAAATGGACAAATTGAAATTCATTAAGTTACAGAGCCGGTTGTAAAGGGAGTCCTCGCGCTCACACTCGGGCGTTATGCGGCAGCATACCGCGGAACAGTTTTCAAGTATGCCATTTTTTTGTATTACTCACATTGATCCAAAATTGCATGAAATCATCGGAAAAAACTATTCAGTAATGTTAGCCAGTAAGTTTGAAGAAGTTAAAATTTTTTAAAGTTATTATGAAAAAATATTAAGTAAAAAGCACTTTCTTAAAAATGAACAGTATTTTTCTGAAAATCAATGATTCCTCACTATTATAATTTATTATCCGAGAATAATTGGTTATTGCTCTTACAATTTTTTAAAACAAATACATGATTCAACCAACTTCTCACGTATAATATGTTTGAGTAAATAAAGTACTAACGGATTAGTGATTAACGCCTGTCGTCAGCCTACATCCTATCAAGTTATAGTTTCAAGAGTCTACCATGTGGAGGTGACAGTGCGATTTTAGACTCCGTTTATCTGCAAGATGATTCGGGTTGCTTAATTTTAGTCAATCCCCTCGCCTCTCACTTTCTGGGGTGCTTGATTTTAGTGAGTCCCCTCGCCTCTCACTTTATGGGGTGCTTGATTTTTGTGAGTCCCCTTGCCTCTCACTACACAACCTCTTTATGCTGTTCGCCTCTTCTTCGTACCTGGTATCGTCACAGCCTTACTAAATCGATCTGCTAATTTTATTGTCATCGCTGCCTGCTCTTCTTTGCTACTGAAAAATACGACAGTTTCCATCAAGTTTTCTCTGCCCCATTCAAATAACTCGTAAGCTGTTAAGATCTGATTCTCAGCTGAACGTTGCAAGCTGGCTCTTGCAGCAAGACGCTTCAGATTACCTCATATTCCATCGCATGGTCCTTTTCCATGGGCAATTGGATGGAAAGTCCCGTCTGCCGGGATGCCAAAATCTTTTTCATGGCACAGAAGGTTCGCAAAGTTGCATTTGTTCTTAAAATGCTGTGGTGCTCCATCTGTGACATAATGAAATTTCTGAGGATTGAAACGCTTCTTAAGATAGTCAACAATTAACATTTGGTATAAATGCACAGCATCCGTGTCATGGTGTAAGTTGTCTGAAATAATAGCTATGCTCACATGCTTCAATTCGTTCTTCTCTTTATAGTAGATAACTACTGTAAAAATGGACGCCTGA
>NC_046661.1:66867391-66870732 GCF_010883055.1 Belonocnema kinseyi
GAGGGAGCTCTTCTTAATATTTTGACACCAAAATCATGTCGATACACCTTACCGACTGCGAGTAAAGCCACCCACGCTTTAACTTGACAGACTGTATGCTGCCGCATAACGCCCGAGTGCAAGCGCGAGGACTCCCTCTACAACCGGCTCTGTAACTCAATGAATTTCAATTTGTCCATTTTCTTTTTAGACATTTTTCATAGTAAAAAAGTCAAGCTTTCTTTTAAGACTATTTAAAAAAAGTCGTAGATGCCTAAATTGCGAAAAAATTTAAATAAACAATTGATTTATTGAAAAAATCGTTTAAGCAATGTTTTTTGTTATAAATAATAAAATAGGATGAAAGCGTGTAAAAAGCACTTTCCAAAACCCTCATAAAAATTTTAAATCGCGTAATTAGAAAGGAAGTTACAGGCGTTTGAAACTACCCCTGCAGGCATTGGGGTTGAAAATTCAATCCCCCCTCACTTGGGGAGGGTTGGTAATCCTGGTCTATAAGTTTGTGGATTAACTACTGTTGGATAGGCGAACATATTCCCAGAATTTAGAGACAATTGAAAAACATGAATTTTTGAGTTGGGGCAGTTGAGGAATAATGCCCCCTTTTCTTATCCTTTCTCAAGCATAAATGATGAGAATGAGAAAAATTAGAAATAAAGAAATTGAAAATAAAGTTTCTTAAGTATAGTCCCCATATACTTGTTCTCTGTCATTCTTTTAATTGTTGTAATTTCGTTTTCTGAGTCTTGTCGATTTTTCGTTGTGTATTTTTATGCTAAAAAAATTTTAAACTATACATTATAAGGATAATTTAATTAAATACAAAAATCGAAACTTTAAAGGGTCGTCAGTAAACTGCATTACCAATTGCATTGGGAGGGGGGTCATGCTAAAAACTATGGTTCGAACAGGGGTTGGGGGTCAGTGGAAGAAAAGTTACGAAATTAGATAACATTTAGTATGTTTCCTTATTAATCACTTTTAAAGAATTGTTCTTTTTTCTCTATTTTTAAGAAACCCCCTTTTATCATTTTTTCGCTTAAATCATTCTTGGTAGAAAGTCTACTATTATATTTGTGGTTCGGAATTCAACTCGTTTGGTTAAAAATTCTAGTATTCAGTTGCAAATTTTATTATTCTGTAAAAAATGAAACTATTTTGTTAAAAATTCATCTTGTTTCGTTAAGAATTCAGAAGCTTGGTTAAAAGTTGAACTACTTTGTAAAAAAATTATTCTTTTGGTTTTAGATTCACCTCTTTGGTCGAAAATTTAACTATTCTATTTTTAGAAAATTTATCTTCTGCGGATAAAAAGTCATCTTTAGGCTGAACTCTTTTGTTAAAAATGTAACTATTTTGTTGAAAATTCGTTTTTTTTAATAAGAATTAATTTTTTTTAACTAAAAAGGTAAACATTTCATTTTTTATTTAAATGGATATTTTTATTAAAAATTAATATTTTCTAGTTCAAAATTGCTCCTCCCGGCTTTAAAATTCAAAAATGTTGTTAAAAATTAATATATTTTGTTGAAAGCTCGTCTTATTTTGGTAGATCATTAATACAATCCTGGAAAATTAATTTCTTTGGTTAAAATTTAACTATTTTATTCGCAATTAATCTTCTTTAATTGAAAATTAAACGACTTGGTTAGAAGTTGAACTTTTTCATTAAAGATTCATATTTTTGGACTCCCCTTGATCTTTGGGGGTAACTCTTTTGTTGAAAACTTAATTTCTAGATATAGTTGAAAATTAATCTTTTTTTAACATGTAACAATTTTCTTGACATTTTGGGTTTTTTGTTTTGTTCGAAATTAATTTTATATCTGAAAATTTGCAATTTTACATTTTTGTTCAAAATTTACACTTTATTAGTTTAAAATTGAATTATTTTTTAGAACATTCTTTTGTTTTGTTGAAAATTCATCTTTTTGGTCGAAAATTAATTTTCTTGATTTTTTTTACATCGTCCTTTTATTAAAAATGCAATTGTTAAGTTCTAAATTAGTATATTTTGATTAATGATTTTACAATATGGTAGAAAATTAAGTTGAATTTTTTTTGTTGACAATTTGGTTTTTTATGTTAAATTTTTTTTTAAATTGCAACTTGTCTAGTCTTGATTAGAAATGGATCCTTCAGAAGTTGAAAATTCAAATATTTGGTTGAAAATTCATGGAATTTGTTAAAAAATCGTATTTTTTGGTAAGAAAATTAATCTTCTTTGTTGCAAATTCATTATATATTTCGACTTTAAATCTTATTAATTTAAAGCGTTTCATATTGCATTCAAATCAGTTGAAAGTGAGTTTTAAATAATAATTGATACGAGGGATTTTATTAGCTGTAAGGCATAGCGTATATATATATTGAAAAAATGTTTGATTTTATTTATTTTTTCAAGTGGAATTTTTTTTAAGTTTGCAATAACAAAGAAAAATTATCCAATTATGGGTTTCAACTATTTTTACAGGAAAACACCAATGAATATAATAAATTTTTAAATACTAAGAAATCCAGGTGGCCGTTTTAATCAAGAAAACAAATTTCCGGTCATTTCCCGGCTTGCGGAAAATTATTGAATTATTTTAATTCTTTGGAATTCTTTCCTTTTCCATTTTTTTGTAATAGCCTTAGTTGCTGAGATGCACCCCTGAACGCCTTATATTTCTTTAGATTTTTTTTGGATTCTTCGATTCTTTGAATTATTTTTCTAAACTATTTGGATTGCTTTGAACTTGTGAATTTTGATGATCATAAGAATTGCAAGTGGTTAACTTCTCTCAAACTTTTAAAATTAAATTTTAATTTGCAAGGCACAGTCTAGTTACTGGTTTTTGCAATTTATAATTTGTAAATTATAAGGAAAAAGATTATACGTTTCAAATAATCAAGAAACAAAAACAAACAAAAACAGAATTTTAATATAATTTTAATAAATAATTAAATGAGTAGTGGAAACCTTAAATTTTTCCTCGGAATTAAATGTAAATTGTCAATTCGACACTACAGAGAAGTGTAAATATTACTTCAGTTATACTTTAATTATGCGAAAAAATAATAAAATATTTTAGGATTTAAAAATACATGTAGGATAAATTTATACGGTGAAGTATTCGAACCTTCAATTCACTATTTTTATAAAAATTATATTTTTTAAAATAATGTTTGAAATTTCGCTACAATTCTAAAATATGACAAGACTTTTTTTAAACTTATTTTTTATAGTATTTCGGACCTTTCTCTTTTAAAAGAAACCAGATGAGGAATTAATTTAACTTTTTCATTTAACTAAATTCTGAATTAATTTAAAATTTATTTACTTTTTAAATTTATTTACT
>NC_046661.1:66870832-66872603 GCF_010883055.1 Belonocnema kinseyi
TTTTATTTCAAAGCAGATAGAGATATAAATAGAAACGCCGAAGTGTTCCGATCGGCAATCGTGCACCGTCGATTTTTTAAAATCAGAGGAGGAGAAATGGGTTGCGCGCGCAACCCAGTCATTTATATCATCTACTACTATATTCACACGGATATAGCCCTTTCATAGCATTGGACCACATCTCGTTTCAGATCTGGGATCACTGATATACGTTTGAACGTCGACCTTCACGACTTTTATTGTAGACTGGACCTCAAGGGACGAACAAGCCATATAAAAGATCAACCTCCGAAAACAAACATGTTCGATTTCTCGAATCTGTTAGGAATGAAAACGAACCAGAGGCTTTACCTTTCCTATCAAACAATCACAGTTTTGACATTTGGTCTACATTGAACTGCATGTCATTTGACCAAGCGCAACGGATCAACGACCTTTCCACTCAAAAACAAAAATGAAAATTTGACAAATTACTTCCAGTAAAGTAAAAAACACTCACTAGAGCAGTAAGAAACATCTCTGATTATCCTCACAGCAATTAAATGATTTCAGCCTTATCTAAAGGACATAATTTTGCAGAAGCTCCCCCCCCCCCCCAAGAAAAAATCCCGTAAGAAGAAATCATCAGTAATTTGGAATCCACATCCCAGTAAACATGGTTACAAAACATATCTGTCACTGTTCTAGAACACAAAAGAACTTGTTCTAGAACAGGATAGTAACAGCAAAGATATTAGGTCCTAGATACGGCATGAGATTAATTGCACTACTTACCGGTAGTTAGCGTGGCAGGCAAGTTTGTGGTCTTGCATATATATTGCTTTTAGTACGGCCACATACTTGTAGAGGTGCGTTATGTACCGATTGGTTCCTCCACATACTTGTAGAGGCGTGACAGGCAACCATATATTCGGTCGCGG
Source organism: Belonocnema kinseyi (assembly GCF_010883055.1). Lineage (NCBI taxonomy): Eukaryota > Metazoa > Arthropoda > Insecta > Hymenoptera > Cynipidae > Belonocnema > Belonocnema kinseyi. The sequence continues at coordinate 66,871,753 of NC_046661.1, forward strand.
CAAATTATAGTGCATTTGAAATCCTAAATGGTAATAATCTAATTTTACTTTATAAATAAATGGAAAAATAATTTTAATTGAGTAGAGAAGGTCTCTAAGCAATTCAAAAATTCTAACGACTTTTTGAAATCAAAATTATGCCTAAAATGTAGCAAACATGTTAGTATAAAATAGTAGTAACAATTTTGAATTAAAAAGTTTACTTTTTATTTAAGTTATAATTTTTTTGGAAATTAGTAGAAAAGTGAATTTAAAGATACAGTTAAGTTTTACTTAAATTTAAATAAACTAAAAGGACTGGTTAAATCAATCAGAATTGTGGTTGAATATGTCCTTACTATTTTTTTCTGGTTAAAGAAATGTTGCATTTTTTAAATATTTGTCAATTTAGTGGTATATGAGTTTTTTAACAACTGTAAAGTGTAAGAAGCATTTTTGAAAGTTAAAGGAAATTACGGCTTGCTTCTAGAGTTAAGAAGTTTCTATTTAATTTTATTTTTAATAAATATATAAATTTCCTTAGTTTTTTATTTAGTTTCCTTTAATTATTTCCTTTATTTCTTTATTTTGTATTTATTGAGAAAAATAAGTTGAAAATTTAACATTTTCTCCACCGGTCATGTATAGAAGACTATACTTTCCACCTGGTGGATTAAGCTTTTGTTTGCATTTATTTGTTTAACTGTTTGCATATTTAATTCCATTCAAAATTTTTGATTTTGCTAAAATAATTATTTTTAATTCTTTCCTTTCATAAAAAACTTGCTTTTTTAAATTTGTTCGTAAATAAATTTATTTTGTAATAATTTAAATATTTGATTAACTTTCAGTTTAGTTTATAAAATTTTAAA
>NC_046661.1:66872703-66876578 GCF_010883055.1 Belonocnema kinseyi
TATTATATAAATATGCATTATAAATTAATTACCTATTTAACAAAAAGGGTTTTTTAAGAAAAATAACGACAATAATGCGAAAAATCCCACTTTTTTTTTGAAAAAGACATTAACAGTGTTTATTTCTTGCATAATTAAAAATAAATTTGGAAGTATTTGCATATTTGAATAAAATTATGAATCGAACCAAAAAATACATGATCTGGCACTTTTTTATTGGACTTATTTTTTCAAAAATTGTATACTTCTTTTCAAAGATCTTTATTAAAAACCGAAGTTTAATTCCGCTCTATTGTATTATTCACAACTTTCTTTTAACTGCAATTCATAGCACAGTAGACAGTTAGACATAATGTAAAAATTACAATGAACATGACAAGTCAAAACTGCCATATAGGTACTTGAAATCAAAGTAAATATTTATTTCTGACAATATTTAAACTTCCATTTTAATATTGAGTCTATTAAATTAAAAAGGAAGATATTTAAAAATTATTTACACCTAGCCTTATAATGCTTACGGCTTCTTGTTCTTCAAATATCAATTTATTCCAATCAAGATTTTTTTCTTACTTCTTAAATCTTGTAAACAGGAACAAATGTTTTCATGTAATAAATAAGTGATGAAATTTTGTTAGCAAATAATTTTTTTAATATGATAAGCCGTAATTATTTCCGCCCTCTTGGAGGAAAAAGTTACTCTATAAAGTTTGGCGTAAGGGTCATTTTCGCGTTGCAGCGCATACGTAAAACAGACTCACGTCAAAACGAAGATAGTGAGTTTCTTCACGCAAAGAGTAGATTTGGATTAACCATTTTTCTCTCTCGACGGATTGTTCACCTTGGCGCACGGGGTATTTCCTACATTAATTTTTTTACGTAAAAAAAAGTCGTGTCTACTAAAATGTAATATTTTTTTCTCGATGATTCAAATTAACAAAAAAGGTTTGACAGTGTAAAATTAAAAATGTAAAGCATGGAAAAAATCCTGAATTTAAGAATCAAATCTTAAACAATTTAAAATTTTAACATTGAAATTTAATTTGGTTTTGAATATAAGGGTTTAATATCGTAAAATTGACATCTGTAAGCCTTCGAACTTGATTAGGCTTAAATTAATGGCCTCCAAAATCTGATAATACCCAAATACAAACATTTAGAATTCTGCATTTCAATTTTCAATTCAAAACTTTCAAAATTAAATGATTTGAATTTATCAGATTATATTCTTGCGACATATGCAAAATTTTAAGAATATTAATGCTTGCATTTTTAATTTATCAACTCTATGGAAAATTTTCAAATAATACAATTCTTGAAATTTCTGTTTATAAAATTACTCAATTTGGATGTTTTAAATTAAAAATATATTAAAACCATTCAATTTAAAATTCCTCTCCCTATAGAAAGTTTTCGAATTCAAAGGCTTTACATTTATTCCCATTTTTCACGAGGTTTGACTGCTTACTGCAGACTTAAATTAATTATATGCTAAAGCTGAAAAAAATGTATTGCAAAATCATAAGTGATTTCATTTAAAACGTTTAAAATTAAATAATGTGAATTGACAGGTTATACTCGAAGAATATTCGAAATTTTACAAATACTGAGATTTTGAATTTTATATTTATAAACTATTTTCTATCAATAATTATTACTTTATTTTTACGCTTCTGAAAAAAATTATTACACTGTAATTTTAATTGTTGTCATTTCAAATTTCTCTCATTTAAAACCTTTTAATTTCAAAGGCTTTCAAGTTATAATCCAATTTTCGAAACTGAATAATTTTGAATGGAATAATGATTTAATTGCTCACATACTTCTAATTTGAAATAAAATTGTGGGATAATAAAGTATTTCCATGCAAAATAGTTATGCTGAAGTTTAAACGCTTCCTTTTATATTTTGATATTGTCGACTTCTGAAAAGTTTCAAACCAAAAACTTTAGAACTATGAGTCCTAATTACTTTCCTCAGTTTTTTATTGAATTTAACTAATTATTATAAAAATAAGGGAATTTTTTTAATTTCTCCAGCTTATTTGAATGCTCTCCATTATGGAAGCCAAGAAACAACCCACATATATCTGTATTCAATTTAATCAAATTTAAAATTTAACGACAGTTTCATTTTTATTGAATTAAATTGTACTTAAATTTAACACCATTTAACACCATTCAAAATCTACAATTTTAACTGAAATTTACTTAAATTTAATTAAATTGTACTTAAATTTTGAATTTAAATAAAATTTATTCACTTTTTGAAATGATCTAAATTGTATTCAATCTTTAAATTTAGTTTTACAACATAATTTTAAAAATTGCACTACAATAAATCTTAAGGGACGAATAGAATTATTTTAAAACTTATTTACTTAGTATCTAGAAAATTTCTCTTTTAAAACAAACCAGACTAAAATTAATTTAATTTAACTAAACTTTATTTAATTCTTAAATTGACCTAAATTTCATTTAAATGTTGAATTTAGCTAAATTTTATTTAAATTTTAAATTCAATTAAACTTTATTTAATTTTTTTAATTATCTTAATTTCATTTAAATTTTAAGTTTAGTTTTAAAAAATAATTTTAGAAATTTTACTAAAATTCTAATGTACAAAAAGAATTTTTTTACATTTACTATTGTCTGGAAATTTTAAAATAATAATAGATAGAATATTTTTAGGCTCTCTTTAATTTGCATATAAATAGGTAATTCAGTGTTCATAACATTTTTGGCGTACAGGCCGTACAGAGCCAGCCGACCGACTCAACTACAGCAAAGATTGCTATAGTGATGGCGAAGGGGAACGCGAGAAGCAGAAAATCCCGTTCGGTTTGGAATTCAACAACTTTCGGTGTGCGCCCCAACCCCGTCCCGCCCGCTAACGTGCTAACAGGACGCGATTGCCATAGAAACGGTGAAAAATTGAAGAGGGCAGCACCTCGATATAGTCGAAAATGTAGTTAAATATATATATATATATATATATATATATATATATATCGGCCGTCCCCACCACTGACCCATGCCGTATCTAGGACCTTATATCTTTGGTAACAGGTTACGAACATGTGTGTAACCATGTCATCCCCCATACGCTAGAATAATTCTGTAACAGTTCTAGAACGCTGTGAAATACGATCTGTAACATTTCTAGAACAACTCTAGAACTCGTTTACTAGTCTTATGTAACAATTCTGTAACAGATCTAGAACTCTGTGACAACTGATGTGTAACATTTCGAGAACAATTCTAGAACTTAATTACAAATGTTGTATAACAAATCTGTAACAGATCTAGAACGCTGTGACAACCAATCTATAACACTTCTAGAACAATTCTAGAACTCAATTACAAATGTTATATAACAAATCTGTAACAGATCGAGAACGCTGCGTTGTGACAATCGATCTGTAACATTTCTAGAACTCAATTACAAATGTTGTATAACAAATCTGTGAAAGATTTAGAACGCTGTGATAACTGATCTGTTCTAGAACAAACTTGGAACAAAAGTTATAGAACGTCTGTGATTGGCCAGTTCTAGAACAATGACACAGGCCCACAAAAAAAATAAAAGTGTCTGTGCAATTGACCAGACCTATATATTCTTATGTATTTTTCGACGCTGAATCCGAATTTGCAATAAAAAAGTAGGGTCCAGCTACTTTTTTATGGGGTTTTGATCGAAAAACCTCATTTTTTACGGTTTTTTTTAAATAAAAAAAAAATAAAGAAAAATTTTATTTTTTTGATTTTTTTTTGTACAAAAATTTCAACCCACCATACGGCGATGAAAAGGCAGAAAATCGCAAAAAGTGAAAATTTGCTTCAAATTTGATTAAAATGACATTAAAATCAAGTTTT
>NC_046661.1:66876678-66881818 GCF_010883055.1 Belonocnema kinseyi
ATTTTATCTATGATACTAGGACAACAATCTGGATTTACAAAATATCCTTGTTATTTGTGTATGTTTGATAGTAGAGATAGGGAAAACCACTACAAAAGAAAAGTTGGCCACTAAGAGAGTCATTTGAACCTTACTTTATGATCAAGGGTCGAAAAAAGTTCTAGTTCTGTGATTCATGTAGTGGAAAACCTCCAGAACAATATCCAAAACATCGATTTTTTGAAAAAAATATCAATTTATGACGTTTATTGTCCACTTACGCCGACTAGGAGTTGTTTTTTGAAAAAAAGTGACTTAAAATTCGTGATCAGCGACTTCAAAACCCCCCAGTAAAGTATTTTCAATGTTTATAAATCGGTTTAAAATCGTAAAACTTGATTTTAATGTCATTTTAATCAAATTTGAAGCAAATTTTCACTTTTCGCGATTTTCTGCCTTTTCATCGCCATATGGTGGGTTGAAATTTTTGTAAAAAAAAATCAAAACATGGTTTTCGATGTATTTTTTCCCGTAGAATTCGATTCTGAAGTCAAAAAAATAAAAATTTTCTTTATTTTTTTTTATTTAAAAAAAGCCATGAAAAACCCGTAAAAAATGAGGTTTTTCGATCAAAACCCCATAAAAAATAGCTGGACCCTACGTTTTTATTGCAAATTCGGATTCAGCGTCGAAAAAATACATAAGAATATATAGGTCTGGTCAATTGCACAGACACTTTTGTTTTTTTTTTGTGGGCCTGTGTAATAGAACAATTTTTCTAAAACAGTTATCAATCTTTGTCCCTAATTTGTTCTAGAACACACCTTTCACAGGGTTGTAGGACTTCGATATAACAATATTACGGCACAGTCCTAGAACAATCTTGGAACAAATGTTACAGAACGTCTGTGATTGGTCAGTTCTAGAACAATAACGTAACAACTGTTCTAAAACATTCATTAATCATTATCCCTAATTCATTACAGAACACACTTGTAACAGGGTTCTAGAACACACTTGCAAATAGGTTCAAGAACTTCGATATAACACTATTACAGCACAGTTCTAGAACAAACTTGAAACAAATATTATAGAACGTCTGTGATCAGTTTGTTCTAGAAGATTTCCATAGCAACTGTTACAGAACAATGCTTACACATAGTTCGAGAAGAGTTCTCCCACAATTTTGTGACAGTGTTCTAAAACACTGTTACCTTTTTTGTTCTAGGACAGTTCGGTCACAATTTTGTTACAGTGTTCTAGAACAATGTTACCTTCTTGTTCTAGAATAGTAATGTCACCATCTTGTAACAACTGTTATAGAACACAGTTCCTTTTTTGATCTGGAACCGTAACAGAACTTGTTTGCTGCGAATATATACCCTTCCACCCGAAAAAAGGAATGACATACGAAGTTGGACGGCCAACATTTTACTCGAAGCCCGACTTCCCTCCTCAAACTTAAAAAATAAATAAAAAACCGCAATTTAAGAACTCAATTTAGAGTAAAGACATTATAATATTACCACAAACTAACCGACGATACGTACACAAAATTTAGATAGGATACCACAAAAGCAATACCCAGGGGGCACACTTGGCTTAAAGTCATCCTAAGGACGACTTTCTGTGGACGTCTTTAGGTTTTTACAAAAAGACGTCATGAGGTCGTAATAAAAACGTTCGAATCTAGTCCCATAAATTAAATCTTAAAGATGTTATCAAAACGGCTTAAGAATGTCTTTGAAAGGTCCTATGTCTGGCATTTCGTCATCTTAAGGATGCCTTGAAAGGATATCCAGGGGACAATGTCGTAAAGACGTCCCTAGGACATCTTTGAAGCGTCTTGCATAAGATTATCATTAATCAAAATCAACCCAAAGTCAAAGTATTTCTTATTTTTCTCTCATAAGACTTGAATGCTTAAATGTTCTGAAATATTACAAAAAATTGATTGAGACTTGATTTTTAAGATTTATTTTTTAAAGTTCAACTTAGAAATATTTCGGCTATGAATTCTGAGTTCAGAGAAATAAATCATTCCCAATGATTAATCTCGTCCCTGTCGTGTCTTAAAATTAAAATTTTGTTTATTTCCGACAATGTAACTTAAAAAAAAATTACTAAAATTACCAAAAATGAATTAAGAACAATTAATTACTGCACTGATAAATGTTATATCATACGTTTTTTAATAACTTGAAGAAGATCTGGATTACAAGACAGTGATACAATATTCGCTAAATATGTAAATAATATTTTTAGTTTGTTGTCTAGATTCTAGAAATTGAAACAAATTTTCTGTTTTTTGTACTGTGACTAATGAATTAATGTATGAATATTATAAAATAAATTATATTGTATATAAATAATCAAATCATATTTATACTATTAAAACAAATATTTTTTGCTTAAAACTAAGACTTCTTATTACCTTTTTATTAATAGTTTTAAACATTTAAAATGCTAAATTAGAGAAAAAATATTTTTTTTCTAACATCCGAATTAATCATGTTTTTTGCATGGAAATCGCGTTCCTTTTTGATCGGTTACTCCAAAGTTCTAATTTAGGATTAAGAAATTACTTTTGATGCGTTTCCAATCATTATTACTCATAAATATTAAGTCTGAATATTTATATAATTCAAACTCAGCGCGCAAACAGTGACCAATCGGGTTGTCGGCGTCTGGTCAGCGTGAAGCAAGTGCAGTGTAAAAAATTCCCAAGATTGGGGACACTGGTCCGTGGATGTTTTTTGTGTTAACGCGATAACTTTCGAAAGAATTGACTAATTGAATTTCTTTTGCTAAATTCTTTTACTAACTCAAAATGAAGATCAAATTCATTGAACAGCCATTTTGAATACAAATTCAAAAAGTGAGCGTATTTTGAAAATTTTTTTAGACCGCTTTTTTCAAAATCCAATAATTTTCCCTACGGATATTCATATGTCCTGATAAATGACATATTCATATATTCTGTACAGACACCTTCATAAAAATAGTTTCTTTTCTGATTTTACACAAAACCAATACAATAATCTTGTCACCACCATTTAAAGTTCGTTTAGGCACACCGTGATCCTTTATAACATTCTGAGGACGTAAGTAGGTTGTCCTTAGGACGTCCTTGATAACATCCTGAGGCCGAAACGAACTTTAAGTAGGAGTGACAAGATTATTGTATTGGTTTTGTATAAAATCTGACATGGTCGGCTTTTTATCAGATCTCCACGTTTTGAGACTCCCTGAGTCAAAAGAAAAGAAACTATTTTTATGAAGGTGTCTGCCTGTGACCCAAAAAGAAATAACGATTTCGTTAACCAGCCATTTCGTATAAAAACTCAATGACTGAGCACATTTTCAAAATTTTGCGAAACCATGTTTTTCCCAGATTTTGAAATTCTATTTACGGTTTTCCATAGTACTTTGAAACCAGAAAAATTTATTCATATAACTTTTTTGAATAAAATCAAAATGGTCAGAGTCTTTATATGTCCTACGACATTGGGAGTATAATGTGAGCCATTAAGAGTATGAAATTCAATGTCGAAGCAGAATAATATTGTATGGCTTTAAAAAAGCAACATTTTTTTCTACCGACTATTTTCATATTGTGCGTTGCTTGGCTTAAAATGTTAATTATCGTTTGTTTTTTTTGGGGGGGGGGGGTGAAAATTCTACAACTTTAATAATTTTGCTTTTATCGAAAAAAGTCGTCAAGATAAATTGTTCGTGTTTCTGAGCACTATGGAAAACCATACATAGAATTTTCAAAAGTTGTTATGCTAAAAGAAAGTTGTTATGATAACATTGTAAGGCTCCCCGAAAGAAACATTGATTTACTCCTGACTTTTTTCATATCATGCACTGTTTGGCTTCCAAAAAGCTTCGGATACACTAAATTTCTATAAATTTTCGGTAATTTACAAAAAATTTCCGGAATTTTTAGGTAATGTTTGTAATTTCACCATATATTTTCAAAAAATTGGTTTTTATTGTTTCTCAAATCGAAAATTTCCCGCACTTGTTAGAAAAAACATCGTTTGCTACAGGAGCTAAAAGTAGCCAGTTGAAACTCTTGTGAAGTTTACAGTACTTGCCATCGGCTCATCTTCGGGCCGTCTCTGGCTCGTAAAGCTAACTTCACACTCGTGTGGAACTGCCTACTTTCCGGACTTGTAGCACACTATACTATTTTAGGACGTCCTTTTGATGTCACGGTGCCCAAAGGAAGGTCTTTCACTTTTTGGCGTGAAAAAATGATCATGTCTCTTATTGGTCTTTTAGGGGCGTCTTTAGGACTAGCTCTGCGGACATCTTTGGGATAACTTTAGGCCAGACATAGAACGTCTTTAGGACGTCCTAAAGTTATCCTTATAACATCCCTGGGACTAAGACATCAATGTTCAAGAATGTCCCAGGATATTTAAAGACGTTCTAAGGACGTCTTAAGGATGTTCCGGTGCCCACTGGGTACTCAGCAAAACAAAATCCCTTCTAAAAGACTCTAAGCTTGATAGCGAAATAATATCTAAATTAATACCTGCTAATCCCATCTCTCCTAGACTTTACGGTCTCCCAAAAATCCACAAAAACAACATTCCAGTCAGGCCGATAGTCAGCCCAATCTCTGATACAAATGATATTATAAAATATTTTGCAAATTTCCCTTCCGAGCTAATACCTTTGATACAACACTGTCTCAATAATACTTCTCTTTTAACAACTAATTCTTTGAACAAATCTCAGGAGCAAAATGGGATCTCCAACTAACCTGTTATAGTGATCCCAGATTTGAAACGAGGTACATTCCAATACTGTCACAGATCTATTTGCGTGTGAATATAGTAGTTTGTTGAGAATTCTTTCTGTTTGTTCTGTGACACCTTGGATACAGGGTAAGATGGTGGTCGTTTTTTTCTCCCTTTCTTGAGTAGGTTGTTTTGACAGGTTTTTTTTTTTAGTGTATTTTCTTATTGCTTTACCAATTTCTTTTGTTTGTGTAATCGTTCTGTATTCGAATTTGTTAAACGTTTTGTAATTCCTTTTATAAGTAATCTTTATCTGTTATAGAAACAGCTCTTTATACAAGGGAGTTGATGATCGATTGTTTTTGAGATGGATTATGGTGGGCAGACGCATGTAGGTATTTGTGCGG
>NC_046661.1:66881918-66900147 GCF_010883055.1 Belonocnema kinseyi
AGAAATTGGCGATTTTGGAATTCATCTCGTTTGGATAAAAACTCAATTATTTGGTTGAAAAATTAATTATTATGTTGAAAATGTAACTATTTTGTAAAAAAAGTCTTATTTTCTATCAAAAGTTCAACTACTTTGTTAAATTTTTTTTTTATTTGAAGATTCATCTTTTTCGTTAAGAATACATTCCTGAAACTGAAAATTAAAAAAATTTACAATTTAGTTGAAAGTTTAACTTTTTGATTGAAAACTCATATTTTTCGCTTAAAAAATTCAACTTTTTGTATATGTATGTATTTAATCTCCCCCTTTTACGGGTTTGAGGGCCTCCGCTCCCTGCATATATATTTACAATTCCATCCTTAGTCTAACTTAACTACTACTTACATTCTACTCTTTCGCATTACGCAGGATAAACAATAGTAACAGTAGTGATATTAATTCCTAAAATCGGCAAGCTTTCAGGGCTTCCGTTTCCTCTTACCATAAAAAAATGCATTTTCCACGATATTGAAAACAATTTCCGTTTTTTACTGTCCCTTTTCAGGACCACCCGTTTGGCTCTGCTCTACTCCCTTGCTTTCCCTTACTTCTTCCAATTTCTTCATCCACATCACTCCCTGTCCACTACAATCCAAGATCCATCTTACATACTCATCCACGCTCAACTGTCCCTCTTCCTCTCCTGTACACCTCTTTAATACATGTGCCCAAGACTCCATTTCGTATCCACATACTCTGCATAAATTCTCCTCTTCATCCATCCAATATCTGCATGCTCTCACTCCTTCTCCCATTCTGAACCGTACAACCCTACTCCATTTTTTTTCCTTTTTTATTTTTTGCAGATATTCTGGTTCCGTCAACCTTTTGACCATCATATACCATCTGTTGTACCTCGAATCTGTAATCTTTGTCCATCTCTCTTCTCCTTGTTCAAGCAATAGCTCTAACTCTATGTCCTGCCACTCCATAACCCCTTCTCGAATATTACACACCCTTTTCATTTTTCTCCTTTCTTCCTCCCATTTTGAATTTCCCACATTACCTCTAGCTTCATTGTTCTGAATTTCGCCGAAACATGCTTGTGCAAGTCTACTTCCCTCTCCCCTTTTTAGCTTCTCTTCAAACCTCCAGGCTCTCTTAATTTGTTTAGTAACTCTCAGACCCTCATTCTTCAATCATTCTTAAACCTTCTCTTTCCTAAACCCCATATTTGGCCCATTACTTTACTCGCACATTCAATTCTTTTCCTCACCTGCAGCTCCTTTCTCCCTTCTGCCTTAAACCAATAACCTTGGTAACAGAACTCCTCCACAATTTCCACTTTTTGTCCTTTCATCTTCCAAACGTAATTTATTTTGCTTTTTCTATTTCTGAAACACATCACCTTTGTCTTATCTACGTTCACCGTCAGCTCTTTTATTCCCACATATTCTTCGAAGATTCTCATCATTAGGTTCATCCCCTTCTCATCATCTGCCAATAGAACTACATCGTCCGTGTATGTTAGAGAGTATAGTTTGCTATTACCCAAAACCGTTCGTCCTTTCCCTTTCTCCTTCAGCTTCTCCTCTAAGTCTGCCAATAGGATACTAAATAGTAACGGACTCAACGGGCACCCTTGCCTTAGACCTCGGCCTGTCCAGAAAACCTGCCCTTTTTTCTTTCCTATTTTCACTCTAATCCTGGTTTCAGTAAAAATTTCCTTTATCCTCTCCAACAACTTTTCCTCTACACCCCTCTCTTTCATTGACTGCCATAGCACTTTTCTGTTCACTGAGTCAAACGCTGCTTTGAAATCCACGAACAAAGCGACTAGTTTTCCTCTCTTTCTCCCCAAATTTCTGTTAACTAAATAGTTAAGTACGTAGATGTTGTCTATAGTTCCCATCCCTTTTCTAAATCCTGTCTGATTATGTGGGATACTTTCTTTTTGTTCTACCTGACTCTCCAACCTTTTTCTTAAGATTTCTGCATATATTTTATAGCCGACTGACATGAAAATGATCCCTCTGTATTCCTCTACCTTCTTTCCTTCCCCTTTCTTGACAAGCGGTATCAGCAGTCCCGTCGTCCACTCTTCCGGCCAACCTTTCCCTTTCCATACCTTGTTGCAGATCTTCCACATCCCATCCCTAATCCCTTCTTCTCCAAACTTCATCGCTTCGTTCTCCATCCCTATCTTCTCCCGTCGCCTTGTTTCTTTTTAACCTATATATTGCCTCATCCACTTCTTCTCTTGTTATCTCGTTCCCTTCCTCCATTTCTCCTTGGACTATCCTACACTTTTCCCCTTTGATCTTATTTTACTCTCCCTCTAATAGACCCTTGAAATAATCCATCCATTCCTCCATTTCTATTTCTCCGTTAACGCCCTTCCTTTCCCCTCTATCCCTATTTATCACATCCCACACTCTACTTTCTTTGATCGCTTTTGCTACTTCTGCTTTATATTCTTCCTTTCCCCTTTGTCTTTTTATTTCCAGCATCTTCTCATGTTCTTTTTTCCTCCTGTTATACTCCTCCTTCCCCATTTTCCCTCTTCTCCATCTGCTCACACACTTTTTTATTCTCTCTTTACTCTCCCAGCATTCCTCGTCCGACCAGCCTCTCTTTCCCCCTTCTCTTTCTTCATGAGTACCCAGCTCATCCTTTACCTTTTCAATGGACCCCTCTAACCTTTCAATTAAAGAGTCTATTCTCTCCTCTTTTTCATACCTAACCTTCTCCTTTTCCATCTTTTGTTTAAACTCTTTTAATTTATCTACCCCCCAGATTCCCATTTTCGTGTTTCTTTCGCACCCTATTTTCTTTCTCTCTCTGCCGCGCTTACTGACGCCTCTTAGTGTAACTATGACCAGAAAGTGCTCGGACCCTATCTCATTCCCTACCTTCATACTCCCTATCATATGCCGCATTCTTTCTTCAGCCAAAATGTAGTCTATTACTGTTGCTCCCTTTCCTATCAATGTGATCTCCCCTTCCTCATCTCCTTTCATATTGCCATTGCATATAAACCATCCTGTTTCTCCTATCATGTCTAGTAACTTTCTCCTCTCCCTGTCCGTCTCTCTATGTTTGGAGTTCCTTATAAATGCCCCCTTTTCTTCATTCCATAACCCTCCCCCTTGTTCGCCAGTCCATGCATTGAAGTCCCCTCCTATTAAAACCAATTCTTCCTTCTTTTCCTCCATCCACCTCCTTATTACTCTCCAGCCTTCCTCTTCCCCTCTTCTTCTGTATACAAACACCACCGCTATTTCTACTTTCCCAATTATAATTTTTCTTATCATGGTTCCATCCTTTTCCTCCATGTCCCCATCTTTTCTCCCTTTTACTGCTAATTCTTTTTTCATCCCTGACGCCATGCCGCCCATCCCTCTCCCTTTAACGTGTTCTTTTCTTGCTTCTTGCATTGTCCACACATAACCTTTCGGTAACAACTTTTTATTCCCTTCCAATCCTTCTCATCTGCGCAAGTTTCACTCATCATAATCACATTCAACTTTTCTAACTCCTCCCAAAATCCTTTATTCTTGTTCTTCAAACCTGACACATTCCAGACAGCTATTTTCACGTTTCTCTCTTCCCTTCCCTCTTAATTCCTTTTCACTTTGTTTCCCCTTTGCCGTTTGGAAACCACTCTGATTTATTTTTAGACTCTTTTTCGTCTCCCTTCCCCCTACCTATCGCAAGACTTTTTTCTTTTTTCCTTAATTCTTCTAATTCTTCATCCCAGCACCATTCCTCCCCACTTATCCATAACCTGTTTCTCCCTATCCACACTATATGGCCCCTTTTCCTCTCTACCCAAACCCTCTGCTCTATTTTCCATCTCCTTTTCCTCTCCCTCCATGTCAGATCTTCTTCAATTCTTTCCCTTCTTCCTCTCAATAATTTTTTTCCCTCCATAATTTTCTTTTTCTCCTCCTCACTCCCCACTTTTACTAGAAACATTCCTTCTTTTCCTTCCTTTGTCCCTGCTATTCTCTTGACTCCTTCTACCATTACCTGCACTCTATTATCTCGTAAAAGATTTGTTATTTCCACTTCTCCTGTTCCACTCTCCACTTTTAATCCCTTAACTGCTATGTTATTTTTCCTCTTTGCCCTTTCTTCCCCTCCTAATCTTCTTTCGATCTCACTGAGTCTTTTCTTCAAACTTTCATTCTCACTTCGGACGTTCTTTTCATTCCCTTTAACTATTTCCTCATTTTCTGTCTTTTCCCTCATATGCTCATTCCTACTTTCTAGACTGGATACCCGTTCTTCCAACTGATTTATTTCTCTAGATCTCTGTTCGTCAACCTCTCTCTGTCTATTCTCAATGCTCTCTAGTTTACCCCAAACCTTGTCTTTCTTCTCCTTCCAACGTTTATCCCATTCTTCCCATTTTTCTCTGATCTTTTTCACTTCCCCCCTTACATCATTTCCCTGTCTATTCATATCCCTATTCATGTCGTCCAAACTCTTTCTTGTTTCCTCTCTAAGCACTTTAATGAGAGGCTCTAATTTTTCAAACATCCCCCATCCCCGCAATCTCTCTTTGGTGTTTTCCTTTTAATTCTAACTCTCTTGTTATGCTGGTCCCTTTCTACCTCATCTTCCCCAGCCACTCTTTTCCTCCCCCCCCCCCTTCACTGCTAGTCGGGCTTGCCTTTTTTTGCCATTCGTCCAGACTTCTGTTCGAAACCGCGCTGCCTAGCTTGCTAAGGCGCTGTAAATTTGAGGGCCTTCCGCGTTGCTTGCCCGTACCTGAGTCCGCTATCCTCCCCACCCGGGTCGACTTCTCGGCACTTTCATCACCGCAGCTGTCACTGTGATTAACGTCATCTATCCCCTCACTTCCAATGCTTTCTGCAACGTCAGCTGTTACAGCCACTACGGTTTTCTGCTCTGTGCGATCGTCCAGTAACTGGTGCCCTCTGGCGCCAGTTTGTGGACTTCACGTCGTCGGCATCCTACCTTATCCAAAGCTCCGTGACGTTTCCCGCCTTTATTTCCTAACTCTTGCCCCCCTGATCGAAAATTCATCTTATTGGTTGACAACTTAACCACTTTGTTGAAAATTCATTTTTCCAGTTGAAAATGATTTATCTTTATCTGAATATGTAACTATTATAGGATTGATTAAAAATTAATCGCATATATTTTTTAAGTTGAAAAATTGTTTTTTTTTTGTAAAACATTAATCTTCTTGATGGAAAATTCACCTTTTCCCTTGAAAATTCGTTTTTTTTCTTGTTCAATTCAATTTTTATGACAGTTTTTATCTGGAAATTGAACTATTCCATTTTTGGTTGAAATTTTATCCTGTACATTGTATCAGTTAAAACACCAATTATTTGATAGAAAATTAATTTATTTGTTTTCGATTATGATTTTTTTTTTAATTGAAAGAATTTTTAAATCAAATTTTTTTCATTTAATTTAAGATATTGAAAATTAAAAAATAATTGATTTGACAAGATGATTCTGAATCAGGTCAAAATTAAAGGATTAATAGATATTAGTTTTTAAAATCTTTTTCAATTATGACTTCAAATATTATTTCAGTCCTAAAATTTTTATTTTCAACCCATTCAATTTAAAATTCTTTAATTTAAAAAAGAAAATTTCGTTAATTATTAGCAATATTTTACCGTTCATTTAAAACAATCCACTATAAACAACTATTAAAAACTATACAAATTCGAACAAAATGGTTCGAAATAGAAAGCCTTGAATTGTTAAAATTGTAATGAGCTAAATTTTAACTTTAAACGCTACAATTTTAATTTAAGAACAGATTCAAAATTAGTTTAAAACTTGAAATTATTTCAAATAATTTGAAACACGATGTAGATTTTGGCGGATTTTACAAAAAATTCAGCTTTTTGAGAATTGTAAAATATTTAAAAAGAACAACAAAAATTGTTGTAATTGCTAAGATAATTGAAAATGATTATTTATTTTGAAAAATTAATTTTAAGTGAGTATTTGAAAATATTTTAAAAACTAAAAAAAAAGATTCAGGACGATTTTAATGCAATTTTCTTATTTTGCAGGTTTTTTAATTTTAGGAAAAAAATCTAATTAACAAAATATATCAATTTTCAACCGAAAAGTTTACCTTTTAACAAAATCAATTAATTTTCTATGAAACAATTGGTGTTTTAACGATTTATGTTAATATTATATAAAATGGTTTGCTTTATTTTTAGTCTGTTTGAGGCGAAGGGCACTTCTTTTAACTTTTTTATTCCCAAATTTGTTTGTAGGTCCTTTTCGGTGGTTTTTACGCCTTTCAGGCTTTTCCCACCGATCTAATATATTTATTTATATATACGGCTCAAAATTGTTGTTTTTCTTTCATTACATAACCTTCCTTCCAATTTAGTCATATAAGTGTTCAAAGTTTGTAGTTTATCAATGGAGCAATTGCAGTTTCTCTACTCTACTTGGATAATTTTTTGACAATACATGTAAAAATTGATGTACTCACAACATTGCCAACACTTTTTTTTCCGCGAAATTGGTAAAACACATTTTCAAGTTCTAATTCTTTTTTCCTAACAGGTGTAATTAAGATTTTTCAAATTCTAATTTCATGCTAATAATAGTTACATGATATAAATTTTAAAAACTTTACCAATTCCCAAAAAAAAATATATTTTTATAAAGATTTTTCCTTATATTTTACAAACTAAATAATTACTACATCTGTTTAAGAAAATAATGAGGTGTGTTGTCAAGAAATTATCCACATATTTCTTTAAAGTGTTTTTCTTTTAAACTATTGATATAAATATTTATAGATAGATAACACAGATAGATTTCTAATACAAATATTTACCTTTTTCTGTTTAGTTTAAACAATATCATACACTAAAGAAAAACTTGGACAACTTTTTGATAATTCCCGTTATCATTTTATCAATTATTAAAATTCAAATATTCAAAACACTGTCAAAATCTCGTTTGGATAAAAACTCAATTATTTGGTTGAAAAATTAATTATTTTATTAAAAATGTAACTATTTTATAAAAAAAGTCCTCTTTTCTATCAAAAGTTCAACTACTGAGTTAAAATTTATTAATTTTTTTATTTGAAGGTTCATCTCTTTCGTTGAAAATTTAACCACTCTGATAAAAATATGTTTTATGTGTTGTCGAAAATACATTTTTGAAACTGACAATTATTCAATACCATTTTTGTTTAAAAAAATCATGTATTTTGTTAAAAATTCGTCTTTCTTTGTAGAAATTAAATTGTTTTATGAAAAATTTATACTTTTTGGTTAAAAATTAAATTTTTCAGTTGAAATGTCAACTGTAAATATTTTTTGTTTGCAAAGTCGTTTTCTTGTAAATGCAAATATATTGTTAAAAATTTAAATCATAATTTTTGGGTGGAATATTCGATTATTCACTTAAAGTTGAACTACTTATTAAAAAATTAAACTTTTCTTATTAAGGATTCATAATTATAGTTTAAAATTGAACTATTTGCCTTCAAATTAACTTTTTTGTTAAAAATTTTACTGTTTTTAAACAAATTAATCTTTTAGGCGTTAAAAGTCAACAATTTGATAGAAAGTTAAACTATTTGGTCGACAATTAAAATTTCGGTTGAAAAATCATATTTTTGGTTTAAAAATTCTGCTTTTTTGTAGATAATCTTTTTGACTTTAAAATTAAATAATTTCGTTAAAAGTTCATGTATTTTGTTTAAAACTGACCTTGTTTGGTAGAAATTTAATCTTTTTGGTTGAAAATTTGTCATTTTTGTTGAAAAATGCAATTTTTCGGTTGAAATATCAACTGCACATCTTCTTGGATTTAAAAGTCGATTAATTCACTAAGAGTTGAATTACTTTGTAAAAAAATACGTTTTTTTAACAAGGTTTTATAATTATGGTTGAAAATTTAACTCTTTGATTTAAAACTCATATTTTTCGCTTAAAGAATTCAACTTTTTGTAGATAATTCATCTTTTAGACTTTGAAATTAAATAATTTCGTTAAAAATTCATGTATTTTGTTTAAAATTTGTCTTTATTTGTAGATCATTGATTTTCTTGGTCGAAAATTCACCTTTTCCCTTGAAAATTCAACAATTTTGTTCAAAATTGTTTTTTTTTCTTATTGAAATCAATTTTTTATCAGAGTTTTTACCTGGAAATTGAACTATTCCATTTTTGGTTGAAACTTTATCCTGTACATTGTATTAGTTAAAACACCAATTATTTGATAGAAAATTAATTTATTTTGTTAAAAAGTAAACTTTTTGGTTGAAAATTCATATATTTTGTTAATAAGATTTTTTCCTAAAGTTAAAAGAAAAACTGCAAAATAAAAAAATTGCTTTAAAATCGTTCTGATTTTAAAAAAAAATTTTAATCTTTTCAAATATTTACTTAAAATTAATTTTTCAAAATAAAAAATCATTTTTAATTTTCTTAGCAATCACAACCATTTTTATTATTCTTTTTAAAGCTTTTACAATTCTCAAAAAGCTGAATTTTTCCAAATCTGAAAAAATCTACATCGTGTTTCAAATTATTTAAAATAATTTCAAGTTTTAAATTAATTTTGAATCTTTTATTTAAATTAAAATTGTAGCGTTCAAAGTTAAAATTTAGCTCATTACAATTTTAACAATTCAAGGCTTTCTATTTCGAACTATTCTGTTCAAATTTCTATAGTTTTTAATAGTTTTTTTAAATGGATTTTTTCTAATGAACGGTCAAATATTGCTAATAATTAACGAAATTTTCTTTTTTTAATTAAAAAATTTCAAATTAAATGGGTTAAAAATAAAAAATTTTAGACTGGAATAATATTTGAAGTCATAATTGAAAATTATTTTTAAGACTAATATCTATTAATCCTTTAATTTTGACCTGATTCAGAATTATCTTGTCAAATCAATTATTTTTTAATTTTCAATATCTTAAATTCAATGAAAAAAATTCGGTTCAAAAATTCTTTCAATTAAAAAAAAAATCATAATCGAAAACAAATAAATTAATTTTCTATCAAATAATTGGTGTTTTAACTAATACAATGTACAGGATAAAATTTTATTAAAAAATGGAATAGTTCAATTTCCAGATAAAAACTGTGATAAAAAATTGAATTGAACAAGAAAAAAAAACGAATTTTCAATAAAATTGTTAAATTTTCAAGGAAAAAGGTGAATTTTCGACCAAGAAGATCAATGTTTTAGAAAAAAAAAACGATTTTTAAACTTAACTAATAGACGTATACGTATAATATAACCAATACTTGTATACGTTTAATTTTTAATCAGTCCTATAATAGTTACATTTTCAGATAAAGATAAATAATTTTTAACTGGAAAAATAAATTTTCAACAAAGTTGTTCAGTTGTCAACCAATAAAATGAATTTTTGAACAAGAAAATTAATGATCTACAAGAAAAAGAAAAAGTTTAAACAAAACACATGGATTTACAACGAAATTATTTAATCAAAAATATATTTTGAACGAAAGAGATGAACCTTCAATAAAAAAAATTAATAAATTTTAACAAAGTAGTTGAACTTTTGATAGAAAAGAAGACTTTTTCACAAAATAGTTACATTTTCAAAAAAATAATTAATTTTTCAAACAAATAATTGAGTTTTTATCCAAACGAGATGAATTCCAAAATTGCCAATTTCTTTCAAATGCGGATCAAGGTATAAATAAGACTATTATAATATAACATAATTATAATATTATCATTAATAATATATATATATATAATAGTATTAATATTTATATCATTTATATTTTATACTTAATATAACATGACCTCAAAATATACGCATATAAAGAGGCGCGCGAAGTATTCAAATCATGAGAATCGCCAGCATCGAAATCTGGAAATATTAAAATCCCAATCTCTTCATTTTATTTCAAAGCAGATAGAGATATAAATACAACCGCCGAAGTGTTCCGACCGGCAATCGTGCACCTTCGAGTTTTCAAATTCAAAAGAGGAGAAATGAGTTGCGCCCGCAACCCAGTCATGTACATCTTCTCCTACACGCACACGAAAATAGACCTGCTATAGTATTGGAGTGTACCTCGTTTCAAATCTGGGATAACTGACTTGTTATAGCCAAAATATTTATGGAACATTTAGAGACCGAAATCTTCAAGCAATCCAAGTTTAAATTGGAATTTTACTTTTGTTACGCTGACGACACTTTTGTCATCTGGCGAAATGGACCAGATGAAATAAATAAGTTTTTTGATTTCAGCAATCGATTACATCCTAATATCCAGTTCACCATAGGAATTTAACAAAACGGAAAAATGCCTTTCTTGGTCGTACTAGTTTACAAAAGACCTGATACATTAGGCCATGAAGTTTAGAGAAACCCCAACCGCACAAATACCTACATGCGTCTGCCCACCATAATCCATCTCAAAAACAATCGATCATCAACTCCCTTGTATAAAGAGCTGTTTCTATAACAGATAAAGATAACTTACAAAAGGAATTACAAAACGTTAAACAAATTCGAATACAGAACGATTACACAAACAAAGAAATTGGTAAAGCAATATCTTTTCCTATATCCAAGGTGTTACAGAATAAACAGGAAGAACTCTCAATAAACACAACGTTCAAACCATATTTAAATCACCTGCGCAAATAGCACAACTTCTAGATAACCCTAATGAAAAAGGCATCTCTCAGTGATCGGAGAATATATAAAATTCCTTGTTCTTGTAGTAAAGTTTATATTGAAAAAACCGGGAGAGCAGTGAGCCAACATATAAAGAAACATGAGAGTAAAGTAAGGCTCAAACATTTCACGCAAACAGCGCTAGCTGAGCATCGTATCGAAACAGAACATAACATTTTGACAAAACATCTGTCATCGCAAGAACACACAATATTTACCCAAGAAAACATAGAGAAGCATTAAAAATCTTGAAACACTCTAATAACATCAATAGGGATAACGAGTATAATACCATTCCGATTTCCCTGGCGGACCGAAGGAACTGAAAGGAGCCTCTACAAAATTTTTTTCAAATATTGTAAATACTGTAACTTAAATCGAAAACTGTGATTTAAACTTCTGAGGAATTACAGCCATAAATTGTAACTGAATTTTTTTCGATTTGATTTTGAAGAAGGTTATCGAAGCACCTACGGCTTTGACGAATACATTCTCATTACGAAACTCCCGCTTCGCGCTCGATAATTCGTGTTTGGATTGATATTTCTGAACCTATTAAACAATTTTTTTCCTTTTTTAGAAAATTTTCAAAATGTTGAAAAGCATATAACTTTTATAATTTTCATCAATATTAAAAATTTTAATTGTATAATTTGCTGGTCTTCTACCCATTTATCAGGCACTTCAAAAACAAATTATTGATTTAAAAACAAATTTTTTTTCAAATTTTGAAAATGCTCTAAATTTTGTTATTTTTGTTTGAAATATCTGCTTAACAAACTTAGCCTTCATTTTGGGAACCTTAAGAAGTGTATTAAAGGCTGACTTGATTGGACAAGTACTTCAAAAGTTACCTTGGCTACAACATTCAAGTAACCATACATACAGACATAGAGGCAGACAGATAAAATTCTTAAAGTTACCGACGGAACGCTTATTAACTGCTACTAAAAGAAAATGCACTTGAAGCTGTCTTCAGCCCGTGTAAATGACAGGTATTTTATTTTTTAAAGTTTTTAACACTGCAAGAAAAAGTATTTCGATTACTCCGTAAGTTTATAATACAAATTTTAACGTAGAATCCGAATTTCAACAATTTAAAAGTGGATCTTGATCTTTTTTGAGTTTTTTAAGAAGGAACCGAACGGGGACTTAGTGGGGTCTTTAAAGTTACTTTGTAGAGTCTTCTTTCGGTTTCTTCGGTCCGCCAGGGTTGGCTTTCCGTCCTCCCGTATTTTTGAAAAAAAAAATTGATTGGCCAATCGAGTGCGACCAGCCTCCATGTTGGGGTGCTTTGGCTAATCACAAGCATCGTAGAGATAAACATAAAAACAACATAACCTGATACTTTAGTTTCAGGTTATCCTTGAAGAAATGAGCTGAAATGTTCACGAAACGTCGGAAAAAGTTCGTAGTTTTGTACACGATTGGAACCCGAAATATCTCTTTTTTATTATAATGTATCATCATGAAAGCTTTAAATGTATCACAAAAATATAATAGTTTACTCTTCAATTGAAAATAATTAAATTTTCAAACGAAAGTTATTTAAGTTATTTCAATCAAATTTTTTAATTGAGTACCTCTTATTTTTGAAGTAGCTTTTTAATTTCACATGTAAATATAATTTAGTATAGTTTTCAAATATAATTTTGATGCAACTAACCATTTTCGTTTTTTATTACGGACACATTTTTGTTTTGTCAAAGTTTAATTAATTAAAAATAAAAATAATAAAATTAACAGGAAAATGTTTCAAAAATGGGACTGTCAAATACGAAAGAGCTGTAAAACATCAAATTAATTTCTTTCTTTGCAATATTAATTCGAATACACTGAAAAAGAGAGTTTTTTGAATCAAGTAAATGCATGTACTTAAATCCTATTTCTTTGCACAAGAAAATATTCTTCGATAGTAGTAATTTTTATTTAAACTACCCAGTGGGCACAACATTTGGCGACGTCTTTACGATATCGTAACGTCATCTTTACAACAACTTTACGACATCCTACGTCCATGTCGCTAAGGTGTCTTTGCGATATTGTAGAGCCATCGTCAGATGATACGATATCTTTACAATATCGCAAAGACACCTTAACGAGATGGACATATGATGTCGTAAAGTTGCCGTAAAGATGACGTATCGATAACGTAGAGGCGCCTTCAAATTTTGTGCCCACTGAGCAGACACATATAATTTATTTACCTAAAGAAATGAATTCTTTGGCTCTATTTTCTTCGTGCAAATAAATATTTCTTAAATTCAAGAAACTTATTTCCTTCATTCAAAAGGTATAGATTCGTTGAAATCTGATTAGTCGTTTAAAGAAATATTTATTTGATTCAATGCGCTCCATTTATTGATTTGATTATAACGAATTTGGATCAATTAATTTTCCATACTTGAATGAAGTATTCAGGTTAATTTAAATCAAATAAGTAATGATTTAGTTCAAATTAATAATAATTAAATTGAAACAATATTTATATGTTAGAAAGAGTTGATGCATTGATAGGCACATTATTCATAACAAATAAACATTTATTCAAACGAAGTAATTATTTTTTTTAGTCAAACATTGATTAAGTGTGCGTAATTTTTTTCAATAGAATACTTCTTTAGATTACAGAAATATGCTGTTCAATTCAATATCCATGTTTTTGATTTAATAAAATATATTTCTTTGACATTTATGGTTAGGGTAAGATACGGCTTTCTACCTTAAAATTTTCATGTTGCGGCAGCGTTGTGGTCATCGCTGTGGATTTTACACTCGACAGGCACAACCCAGGAAACAAGAATTTATTCGTTTCTGTTGAATGGGTTTCGAAGGCTTTTGAATTGCGTATCTGTCACTAGAATTTAAAATTGTCGCCGATTGATTTTTTAATGATTTTTAGTCGTTATAATTTTTTCGACTAACTCATATGCCGCAAAAGCCTTCACAACATCTAGAACAGAAATAGAAAAAGGAATCTAGTAGACCTACATATGATTTCTTTTAATCTTTCTCTAATTTATAAATTTAAAAAATCGTATGGAATATGGCAGCTTAACCTAAAAAATTTCGGTCTCATTCAAAAAGGAGGAAACCGATTCAATATGACCCAGGTAGGAAACGGGCGGGGCACTTTGTGAGGGGCATTATTTATTATTATTATTATTATTATTATTATTATTATTATTACACCATTAAGCCATTTCCCTTTCGGGTAGGCGTGACTCACTCGGTAGGGGAAAGGAGTAGTGTGTGGAAGGGATAGAGATTTTTCAGATTGATTCAGAATTCTCGTACTATTTAAGTAAATAACACGTTCGTTCCGCAACACTGCTCCGACCCAGGTTGCTGATCAATCTCTCTAGCAATCACCCAAGCGAAGAACCTCACGAAGTCGTTATGTAAGGTTCCCCACTTGGGTCCATTAGTAGCCAAGGTCTTTGTTTCAGGCGTCATTCATTCTACTGACACTCTTTTTATTAACTATTTGCCGCCATACTTTCCTGTCCTGGCATACTTCTCCAGCTTCTTTTATGTCCATGCATTTTTTATGCAGGCTCTCGTGTTTCTGTGACTTCTTATGTCTCTTCTAACTAGGGTCTCATTCACACATTCTAACCATTCTTTCCGCGGTCTACCTCTGGGCATGCTGCTATTTACTTTACCTTGATACACTTGTTTCATTAGTCGTTCATTTGGCATTCTCTCAACATGTCCGAACCATCTTAACCGATTTCTTTCCCATGTGTCTACTAGCGTCTCTTCTGCACCACATTCTTTTTGGAATTATCTCGTTACTTACTATGTCCATCAGGGTTTTCCCGCATATTATGCACATGAATCTCATGTCAATTGCGTTAATTTTACCCTTATCTTTTTCTTGATACGTCCATGTCTCGCTACCGTATAGTACAGTCGGTACAAATATAGAATTATGTATTGCCATTTTCAGCTTTATTTGATATATTTTTACTTCTGATAAAGGGACCTGCTCTACCAATAACCTTCTTACCTTCGTTTATGCGTCTATATAATTGCTCATCTATCTTTCCGTCCCGAGTAAATAAGCTACCAAGGTATACGAACTTATCAACTTGTTTAATTCTCTCATCATTTAATAAAATATTGCATAGTGTTTTCTCACTCTTTCCTTTGAACACCATAGTTTTTGTTTTATTTGCGTTAATTTTGAGGCTTATGCTCTTCATGCTTGCATCTAGTTTATTCAACATTCTTTGTAGGTCTTCGATAGACTCTGCCATAACAACCTTATCATCTGCGAACGCTAACCGACGTACCCTTACTGTTTCGGGATCCACACCCTCTTCGTCGAAGAGAGCCATTCTTAAACACTTGTCCATAAACAATATAAATAACCATGAAGACATAACGCATCCTTGTCTAACTCCTTGAAGAATATCGAAACAGTCACTCAGTTTCCCATTCACTCTTACACTACATGATACATAAGTAATAAGCACAGTTTTTGATAATAGTAGTATAGTGAACTATTATTATTGCAATAAATTGTTTTTTAATATTGATAATTATTATAATTAAGGATTGAATTAATTTATATTGTAAAAATAGTTTATTTACAAAAATTAAAACATTCCCGAATTTATAGTAAGAATAAATTAGGAAATCAATAAGAATTATTAAATTCATAGTTGTTATAGTTTCAACATACAATATGCATTTTATTTATTTAAAACTAAAATTTCCAAATTTAATCGACTATACAAATAATTTCAGTTAGGCTTTTGTCCATTTGAATTTGAAATTAAGTAAAGAAAAAAATGAAATTTTTGGTATAATTTCTACTTTATATATTTATTTATGTTTATAACTTCAATTTGTGCTTTTAATTTTAAGTTTAATATTACACTGAGTTAAAAAAATAATTTTAAATCAATGTTTAAAATTTTTTCAGAAATTCGAAAAACGCATCTTTAATTTTCAATCGTATTTTATTCATTTTTTTATTATTTTTAAGTAGAAATAAGAGGAGCTCTTTAAAAACTGCGTGCATTAGCTGAATACTATACGGCACAGACACCGTCAGGTTGGTCGAACGGTAATCGCCCGACGCGTCTGAACAGCTATTGTCAGGACTTACACGTTTTAATTGTAAGGAGTACGGTGTTATTTCGTCTGCGATAAGTAAATCCATAAAAATCCATCATACATAAATCCATAAGTAAATCCATAAAAATCCATAATACATAAATCCTTAAATAAATCCAAACAACAAGTATTAGCATGTGTGTGTCCAAAATAATAAAATCCTTCGCTGAAACTTTAATAAGAGATATGAAAACGGTTATAAATCGTTAATTTTTGGTTTAAATAATTAAAAAAGGTCATTTTTGTTTTAGGTCATCATTTTTTAAATTATTTAAACGAAAAATATACTTTTTACCTACGTATATATGTTTTCTGTCAGTTTTATGTTCCTGTATCTTGTAGTTGCAGGGAAAAATATTTATTATTGTTGATACAAACATGCGGAAACTGAATTGCTAATGAGCAACTAAAATATATAAATATTCCTTCCACCTATAATAAAAAATAAGTTCATGATAAATTACCTACTCTTCATTTAAAAATATCAATACAAATATTTTCTATACCCTCTAAAAATTCTAAACGTGTGCAAACATCATACAAGCACCGGCACGCATGACGGGCGACACACCTGTCACGCATATGAGAACGAAGCTGTGTCATCCCCTGCACGCATTCGTGCGAGACAACACGTGGTGCGATGCGCGTATGTCGCACCATGCGCGCACTTTGCTATCTGATTGACCTTGTTTGAAATGGTCATTGCAGTACATGGCAGATTCGAAGCTGCTTGGGATAATGACCGATTCACATAATCTCAAACAGATTCAGTTTTAACTTTCTGAATCTGCAAATGACAGATACGCAATTCACAGAGTCGTCTTTTCAATGAATTCTCTTTTCCTGGGAAGTTCGATTCCTGCCGGAAGTGGATTTTTCATCGAATTATTCTGTTTCAGGTTTATTAAGATTTCATATAATCTTATTTGCTTAAATTTAATATGTATAATAATAACAATTTTAATTATAATTCAATCTGAAAGAAACCAGTTGTTTATTTAGGAAAATATTTAATGCAATTGAAGTACGAACTACTTTATTACACAAGCGCATTGTTTCAGCCAAAGAAATATATTTTTTAATTAGTGGGATATTTTTCATCAATTCACATTTCTTTATTTCAAAGAAATATTCATTTCCACTCATGATACATTCATATGGAACAATCACCCTGGCGGATCGAAGGAATCGAAAGGAGCTTCTACAAAGTACCCTTAAAGACCCCACTGAGTCCCCCTTCGGGTCGTTCTTAAAAATCTCAAAAAAACAGGAAGATGTACTTTTAAATTGTTCAAATTGGGATTCTACTTTAAAATTTGCATTAGAAACTCACGGAGTAATCGCAATACTTTTTCTTGCAGCGTTAAAAACTTTCAAAAATGAAATACATGTCATTCAAATGGGCCGAAGGCGGCTTCAGGTGCATATTCTTTTAGTAACAGTTAATAAGCGTTCCGTGAGTAACCCAAATAACAAACGTGCGACGCACGATACCCGCAGGGCGTGCGAGGTACACGGTGCCTGCACTCTGCGTGCAGAATCGTCCACACGCTGTGATAGAGCATTAGTGTACGCACATTGTGCTACATTACGCCAGCACGCTGCGTCGCACAAAAGTTTTGAGGTTATGCAACTCATCTTGTGCTGCAGATATGGAATGATTGTGCAGGCACCAAATATTCCGAAAATTATTAATTTTTAATGAACATTTATTAATATTATGCAAAACCTTTCAATTCTTAAATCCTTAACCGCACTGCGCATGCGTCGCACCAGTAATCTCATTGGATGTTGATCGCGCTCTTACCCGGATAACAATGCGTGCAGCAGCACGCAGACTGCACGGCGGAGAGCGTGATATGTCTGCGAGAGTACCAACACAGTGCCAGCACGACTAGCAGACCGTACGTAAATCCCCGATGTTCCCGCACACGGGATGCGCGATGTGATCAATATATGTAAATTTGTTTTAATATGTAAAGAGCGTGAAAAATTCATACAAGGAATAGGAAACCCCTTCACCGATGAGCGCGTGACTACAAGTCCTGTGAGTGTGCTGAGTGTTCATGGTTCATCCACTGTTGGCAGCTGATCGCTGTTATTGTTTACGTTTCCATTGAAGCTGTTAGAAATTTCATCAAGAAAAAGTGTGCTTATAGTATGCCATTATATTTAAATTTTTTTCTTATGCAGTCGAACCTGAACCTCGGACACTGTCACCCATCGGGATCGGGCGTATCGGACCAGTGATCCCAGATCTGAAACGAGATGTGGTCCAATACTATGACAGGGCTATGTCCGCGTGAATATAGTAGGAGACGCTGTAAATGACTGAGTTGCGCGCGCAACCCATTTCTCCTGTTCTGAATTTGAAAACTCGAAGGTGCACGATTGCCGGTCGGAGCACTTCGGCGATTC
>NC_046661.1:66900247-66913629 GCF_010883055.1 Belonocnema kinseyi
GAATTTATTTCAAAGTAGTTAGCAGATAGATATATAAATAGAATCGCCGAAGTGCTCCGACCGGCAATCGTGCACCTTCGAGTTTTCAAATTCAGAAGAGGATAAATGGGTTGCGCGCGCAACTCAGTCATTTACAGCGTCTCCTGCTATATTCACACGGACATAGCCCTGTCGTAGTATTGGACCACATCTCGTTTCAGATCTGTGATCACTGTATCGGACACTGTAACTCACGTGGTCTTACCCCTCAGCCAATCGGCGTCGAGTTACAGGACCGTATCATTACGATGTTTTGCAGGTGCCCTTGATAGTAGACTAATGTTATGGTACATTTTTTTAAAATCTTATAATAATTAAAACAGATTTTTACAATTTCATTATTACTCGTATTTGCTTGTGCCGAATTGATGTTTATTGTAATTAATAACTTTAGAATAGCATATTGTACACATCCACTAGCCAGAAAAACAAAATATTCCAGCATAGTTCGACTTAACAAGGTTTTCTTATGTCATTTATGACATGAATAAACATTGTTTCTTTCATTGATTTGTTTTTAAAATAAATATTATACTATGTACTACAGCTAATTGCATGCTATTGTTGAGAAATCCTTATCGCTATAATAATGTTGTTATTTAAAATTCTTCGGGCGAAAAGTTCTAATAAATGTGGATTGTTTATATTGCTACTATAAAAATCGAGTTCGACAAGATGTTTTCACTTATCTCAATAATGTTAAGAACAGAAATTTAGTGTAATAACTTTATAATCACCTGATTCTTACAGTGTCCGCGAAACAGCTGATGACAGTATCCGAGGTGCGACAGTGTCCAAAGCTACAGTGTCCGAGGTTCGACTGTATATTCATATGTAAAAACGGGAAGTCCTTGAGTTCTCTTCCTTGCAAGGTTAGCAGTAAATAGATGTTGAAAGAAAATACACAGTATAGAATATACTAGTGCAATATCTTAGGTAGGAGTTACTTAATTGTGTAGTTTATCAGATTTTATTTAGTCTGTCAGCTTTTACCGTTTGCAATCTGCCGACTTACTATGCGACGCATGCGTTCTAACACGCCATGCGGCGCATATACGACGCACGTGTGCGGACACGTCATGCGACACATATACGACTCAATTGTTGACACATCTGTCTCTAACCTTGCCTTCACGACGTGCGGTTTAATTTGCACGTCGCGCCCGCGCCATGCAGGCTCCATGCGGACATTTAGCAATCTGGGTATTATTTGAAATGATAAAATGTGCAATATATATGATATATGATGAATTATTTAAAATTTACATTGATCACTAAAGGAATCTAAAATAAATCATTTATTTTTAAAGATTAAAATTAAATAGTAACTTTACCATTCATACTGACAGGTTATTTTGTGATTTGAAAATTAACTTTATTAATTATAAGATGATGATTTATTATAAGTATTTGATTTACACATTAATTAATTTCAAATCAGCGCACTACTTAAATCTAATGAGAATCAGAGATGAGAATGCCGATGCGACGCACGCGCAATATACATATACAGTTGGGAAGCCGAGTTAGAAGCACTGTTCACGCTTGTTTTGCCCAGAATGACATGCAAAGTTAACTTCAACAGCATCATATTCTTGTTTATTTAAAGTTGCCACGTATTATACAATTATTAATTCATTGTCATGGAGCGAATAAAGACAGATTTAACAAAAGTTCAAAAAAGTATTAAAATGTCAAGCAGTGGGAGGTCAATAAAAACTACGAAGAATCTGCTTATATTATGATTATGATACAGCCATTAAATTGAAAAACTTGATATTGTGAGTAAAATATAAAAATATTTTCGTTATGCATAGAAAAAAATGTAACCATTCCTGAAAATGATTTTTTGTCTGTAATTTTTCTTTCAAAAACTCTGCATGATGAAAACGAAAAACTAATGCAGCAAAATCAACAAATACTTAATGAAATATCAATTTTAAACGTTGAAGAAAAAAAGCAGTAGAAAATCGACCATATGAACCTGTGACAGGATGCCCCTTGCGTACAATAGAAGAGTTTGAAGCTTTCAAAAAAAAATAAAGCTATGCTTAAGAAACTCGTGAGTATTTTTGTCCGGATGTCGCATATTGTTGTCCTTTAAAAAAATTACAATATTTATATTTGTTATTTTCTTTTAGTACCATCATGTACTGCTTTTGGGAGGTGTAAAGCCTCGTGATTTTCTGAGTTACGCATTAAAAGAAGTGATTACTGATGAGCTTGTGTGTAAATTCAAGTGCTTTGAGTCAGATGATACTTATCATTTGGGCGATACTAAGCTTTCAAATGTTTGATACAGTAAGTTCTTTTGTTAGTGATAGAAACCTAAGGTGTATTTACACGCCTGTCCTTTGCAAACGGAAAATTTATCTGCTTCTCATTCTACCATGTGACGATACCACGTATTTATCGCACTCTAGATTTTCTCTGTTTTTCCGTTGGGTGGAAAATCTAGAGTGAGACAAACGCATGGCATCGTTAAATGGTAGATTGAGAGAAAGATACATTTTCCGCCTGCATACGACAGGCATGTAAACACACCCTTAATATTTCTTCTAATTTTGTAACGATGGTTTGTACAGTAAATGTTAACTTTTCTCAGTGGTGGCAAGTGATTGTCCGTCTTTTCGAGGACCTTGCACTAAACAATAGTATAAAAATCAGATGCTTGAAGTTTTGCAAGTGACTAAAAAAAGGTTTCGAAACTCGAAGAAAAAGTTCCTGGATAAAAGTCAGACGGAAGCCTCAGCCGAGGACATTAAAAAAATATAGCAGAACTACAAAAAAAACTTCGGGCAGATGAAATTGATGGTGTAGATGACGAAGAAACGCAATCAGAAGTAGGAGATGGCGACGACGAGCGGGAGAACGACGAGGATGAAAATTAAGTAGATATTTATGTGATTT
The DNA here is from genome assembly GCF_010883055.1 of Belonocnema kinseyi. Taxonomy (NCBI): domain Eukaryota; kingdom Metazoa; phylum Arthropoda; class Insecta; order Hymenoptera; family Cynipidae; genus Belonocnema; species Belonocnema kinseyi. The sequence goes on from NC_046661.1 coordinate 66,903,197, forward strand.
AAAGTTTTATGGTGCCTTATTACTAGCAAGGATAAAATCTAAGTCAATATTTATATTTTTCTTTTTTGTATGAACTACCAATGAACATGATCTGCACGCCTGTTTTTTGAGCTGTTGCTAAAGTTCATTCATTTTTATTATATTACCATGATATTTTATTTCTTTATAATAGGTCAAAAGGTGGTAAAATGATGCGTCTAAACAAGCCCAAGTTGAAGGCAAAATAATAGTTTAATAAAATGATATTTCAACGAAACATTAAATTGCGATTTTTTAGACAATTTGGAATAACTCAACAAAATCTCTAAAATATGTTAACAATTCAGCAAAATACTATGGTCATATATATTGAAATATCCATTGGATTGAAAAACTGGATAGTCTGAGTGAATTACAAAAATATTTTTCTTTTCCCAGAAAAAATACGACTATTCCTAATTAGCCAAAGAACTTTGAAACATATGCTAATTATTCCCAAATTTATTTGACGGTATTTTAGAATATCTTTTTATTGAATTAACAATTTGCCTTCAACTTCAACTTCTTGGACGCCAGAAGTTTATTGCCATTCGTGCTGTTATAAGACAATAATTTATGTTAATGTTATAATAATTAAGGGTCTTTAGCACGAACTCAAGAAATACATCCTGGCGGTCTGAAGAAACCGAAAGGAGACTCTACAAAGTACCCTTAAAGACTACTGAGTCCCTCTGCGGTTCCTTCTTAAAAAACTAAAAAAAGACAGCAAGATCAACTTTTAAATTGTTAAAATTCGGATTATACGTTAAAATTTTAATTAGAAACTCGTGGACTATTCGCAATACTTTTCCTTGCAGCGTTAAAAACTTTAAAAAATAAAATACCTGTCATTTACATGGGCCGAAGGCGGCTTCAAGTGCATTTTCTTTGAGTAGCAGTTAACAAGCTTTCCGTCGGTAACTTTAAGAATTTTGTTTGGATGCTAGCACCACGCAGTGGAAAATTCAGGCAATAACGCTGCGATGCAAGTGAGAGAGAATTTTATTTTTAAACATCGCGCGCAACATACTACTTGAGTATTATGGATGCGCTTGAATTCACCTTCAGCAGAAGTAAATGACATTTTTTTTTTAATTTCTAACGCTGAAAAAAAGTATTGCGATTACTCCGTGAGTTTCTAATGAAAATTTTAACGTAATAAGAATTTTAACAAATTAAAAGTTAAAATTATTTCTTCAAAAAAAGATCCTACTCCATCTTCACTCCATTGAAAATCATTGGGTTCGATTCCCAATGGAATGAAGATGGAGTAGGATCTTGTTTTTCAAGAAATAATTTTAATTTGAAAATATTATTTTCCATCTAGTCTTATTAAGACGTTAAGCATTTTCTGTTATTGAAGATACTTAACTTGCTCGATATTGTGTAGATTTTCTGCCTTCATGGTTTGAAGGGTTGATCTACTGTCGGTAAGGTACAATCTCTGATGATGCAGCAGATAAATTTTTAAAAAATTCAAAGTTGAACTTGCTGTTTTTTTTAAGTTTCTAAGAAGGAACCGAAGGGGGACTCAGTGGGGTCTTTAAGGGTACGTTGCAGAAGCTCCTTTCGGTTTCTTCGATCCGCCAGGATGCGTATAGATAATTTCCTTTAGTACTGTAGATCCCTTTAACAAATAAACATATGATTTAGGGCATAACTTGATGTCAGAAGAAAAGAGGAGCTACTTTAAAAATGTTAATTTCCGCCCACTGCATATTATAAAAAAAAAACATTTCTGTGTTGAAATGTTGTCACAGGCTTATACTGCCTAACATGTTGAAGACATTTTTGTTTAATGTTGGATTTTTTATTTGATGATTTTTGCACGGAGCTGTCCCGGTATATATCATGAGTCACGGATGCATTTTTATAATGCAATCAAGTGATCTGATGAGAGCAGTCTGCCCAGACATATTGGACAAAGCCTGGTTTTTACCCCATCATTGACGGACTGGGTTGCAGTCATGTACACGATGGGGGACCTACATCTTAAGGTGGGTTCCGTACCACCAGAACCTCGGTAAAGGTACATTGAAAAATTTCGAGAGGTACCGGCTCAGGGATCGAACCCCGGACCTCTGAGGTAAAGTCCGAGTGTCTAACCTTGGTTCTTTTGTTCCCTTTTTTAAGATAAAACAACTTTATTTATGATACATAAAAATTAAGATGGGTACATATTTAAAGCTCGATTTTCGTCAATATAAAAAATATGAGCAGTATTATTAGATTTAATATGATTCATAAATCTAGTTTAGAAGTTAGGGAAATGTTACAATTTCATAACCAATGCGTTGTTATAAGTTCATATTGCGAAGTATTCCTCAGTTCAAATTTTAATCTTAACGTTGATATCGTTTTAAAGTTACAATAGCTGTATTAAGAATGTTACATGTTCTGCCGTACAAACTAAAAAGATACAAAAGTCCAATCTGACTCGAACTGAGAAAATCGAGAAAAACGTCTTGCCCAAAGAACTTTAATATCTAATAAAATTTTGGATAATTAAGATACGTTATTTGGGTAAAAATAATGTGTTTTTTCATATTATGCAATAAAAAATGGATTTTTTAGACAATTTCTATTAGAAAATGGACTTGTGATGTTTTACTAGTCGCGGATAGTTAAAAAGACAAGGCGAAAAGAACACAAAGTTACTTGCGGACGACGCCTTTGTCGAAGAGCTCGAGCACAGCTTTAAAATACAACATCAAAACATACATAACATACATAATTTAACCGGGACTTATTTCCCGTGGATTTCCGAGCAGAGTCCGATCTAATTTACAAAGCTAAAAGATACGTAAGGACAAGCAATTCTTTTCGTTTGTCAATACGCGTCGCACTCGGTAATTTTTACAACATAATAAAGACACAAAGTTCTTTAGGTTCTTTTTCATGTGCATGCCGATGACGTGTTGCCTTCCTTGTACAACTTTTATGACACGCAAAGTGTTTTATGTATCTTTTTCTGTTGTATTTTTCAACTTTTTCCACTTTTCTCATCTATAAACAATCGTTTTTTGCAAAAAGTATTAATAATTAATAGATTTTATTAGCAAAGTTAGATGCAGCTTTCTCTTACGAATCCAACGATACTAAAAACTCATTTTTCATACATATGTCACTGATGTATCTTTTTAGTTTGGACGGCAGTGTTACACTGCTCAGTATATTATTTTGTAAAGTGTTGCCTATAACTTAATTATTCATGAATCTAAATTAAATAACGAAAGTAAAGTTTGGTCGTTTATATTAAACTTCCTTGGCGGACTGAAGGTACCAAATGGAGCTTCTACAAAGTACCCGTAAGCTTTTAACCATTGCAAAAAAAAATATTGCGATTATTCCGTGACCTTCTATAGGGAATTTTAACGTAGTATCCGAATATCAACAATTTAAAAGTTGATTTTGTTGTTTTTTCGAGTTTTCTAAAAAGGAACCGAATGGGGACCCAATGGGGCCTTTACGGGTACTTTGTAGAGGCGCCATTCGGTTCCTTCGGTCCGCCAGGGTTACGGTTCTACATTTGAGTCGGTTAAAAGTAGAAAATTCTTAAATTAGAAATCGCTTTTATGCGAAGAATTTCATTGGGATACTCAAAAAGTATATTTAATTTGGAATCGATAGACATGCAGCTAAGTTATTCGTGAAAGAGAAACTTTTAAAAATGTTCTTCTTTGCAGCGTTTTTAAATTGTGTAGAGTTATAAATTTTTACATGCCTGAAGGTCAAAAAAAGTCTTCCAAATATTTAGCGTGAGTTAATACATTATTTTCTAATTTCCTTTACTCTTGATTTTGAAACAAAAACTAGTAACACCTTTGTAAATAGAGGAGAAGAATTTCTTCGTGTACTTGAAAACTTTTCAGTGGCCAAAGGTTATTAGAAAAAAAATCGCCGAGACCTAGGAATAAAAATTGGAAATACATCGAATTTTTTTAATTCGGATTGATGTACTTATTGAAATTATCTTTATATTTTGTCGTTTAAATATTTTTTTGTCTGACGTATATGCACCGCAAAAAATATGCAACTGTATTAGTTCAATAATACCTCGGACTAATACGCTTCGCATAAATTAGAACTCTATGGGTAAAAAAGTCGAACTGGATCTCTTTATTGAATTTGTAATTTTATCGGCTTGAGTATAGAACCGAACCTATAGCAATACCAAACTACATGGATTAAGTAAGTTCATGAAGCAGTTCTTCATGTAGAACTCGCAACATTCATAAGTTGAATATCAGCTGTATTAAAGCTCCGAGCACACACTATGCAACTTTTGTATCGGGTACGTAACGAAATTTGAATCTCAGCTCTTCGGTAAGATACAGCTTTCACGATTCAAAATACTCGACGCGCTTCGCTTAAAGAACGATCAGCTGCGATTATAATCATGCGAAAACGGAGCAGTTTCACCTATGAAATGCTCACGTGGAAGTATCAAACGACGATAATTCGGACAAAGCGAAACCCGATCCGTTCAATTTTTTCATATGCGAAATCTCGGCCCTAAACAGCAGTTCGTTGAGATAGATATACTCGCTATGCTTCGCTCCGCTCAACTCTGCTGGTTCGAATGACGACGAACAACAAGAATCGAACGAATCTGTAACCACGGAGTAATAATAAGGAGACCGATCATGCTGTACAAAGCGTCTCACGTTTTGACTGCGCTAACTGTACATTTATTGCCAGACTTAGGCGTTTAAACCCAATGCTCAGAAGGAGGGGGACATAAGCACTGTGATTTGCTATCTCCTTTTCTCCCGGAAGAAATGTGCAAGTGAGTGCCGTGTTGAATGACAACTGAAAACTGAGGTTATGTTCCTGTAAATATTGTCAATTGAGTAGGTGTAAACATATTTATTCCTTTTGTACTTTTGTTCCAATAGAATGTTTGACACTTTGGAATACATCACGCCACTTTCTAGGAAAACCTAGAAAGCATTCTTCTGGAACCTCAATTTCTGCCGTTGCTGTGGTTGTCAAGCACTGGCAATTACTCGCACACTTCTCGCGGGAGAAAAGGAGATAGCAAATCACCGTGCGCATGTCCCATTCCTTGTGAGAATTTGGAGGTCTGACAATAAATGTACAGTTACCGCAGTCAGAGCGCATGTACGGAAATCGGTCTCCTTATTAATACCCCGTGTCTGTAACGTAGGAGCTTCGCGTGGGAAGTGCGCTGAGTTGAGACAACGGACAATATCTTTCGGGAAAAATTAAATAATAATTATTTAAATATCAAATCTCGTGTACTCTCAAATTTACACGGTGCACGTAAATAATTAAAGTAACAAACATCGTTCATACAATAAAGTGCGAGAGGTAAGGATGATGAACGGTCAAAGTTACGATAATGCTGTATTGAGATAGTTGCAGATATAGAACACTATCGGATCAATCAAGGTACGCCAGCTGATCTAATGAGTTAAGATTTAGATTGTTCGCAATGCAAATTGCAAGCCTGCCCATTTGATCGGCTGGAGTCATTTTTATATCAAAATGTTACTACATGGTATATCTCCATTTCATTGTATCGACTTGTCATAAAAACGTGTTATAACAGTTCTCTAAACCAAACTTCTTAACACAAAAAAATCAATTTCATTAAATTTTACTAAAAGTTGTTTTTTTTTAGATAAAAAAATCGACTTTTTGTAAACATTTTTTTTGTTTTGGTAACATTTTTAGTTACAAATGTTGATTTGACGGCCTGGGTGCGCAGGATCATGCACCAGAACTTTTTCAAAATTCAAATTTCTTCAACACCCAAAATAACTTTTAATGGTGAGTCGATGATCCGGGCGCGCCTCATCGTACACCATGTCCTTTTAAACGTCACCTACGATAAGTTTTTTGAAATTTAAATTTTGACAATAACCAAAACAATCACAAATGGTGAGTCGACGACCCGGGTGCGCCGGATCGTGCACCAGTTCATTTTAAACGTCATCTACGAGATCTATTTGAAATTTGCATTTTGTCACTAACCGAAGCAAATTACAAATGGTAAGTCGACGACCTGGGTGCGCAGGATTGTGCACCCGGTAATTTAATACGTATTCTACAAGAACTTTTTCAAAATTAAAACTTTTCCAACATAAAAAATAGCTACCGAAGCTGAGGCAACGACCCGGATGCGCAGGATCGTGCACCAGGTCATTTTAGAGGTCATCTACAAGAACTTTTAAAAATATTAAATTTTGTTCATAACCAAAACAATTACAAATTCTGTGTCCAGGACCCGGGTGCGCCGGATCGTGCACCAGGCACTTTAAAACGTCATCTACGAGAACTTTTTTGAAATTTCAATTTTTCCAACACCCAAAATAACTACCAATAGTGAGGCGAAGATACTGGTGCGCCTGATCGTGCCCCAGGTCCTTTAAAATGTCATGCAGAAAAACTTTTCAAATTTAAATTTTGTTCATGACCAAAACAATTACAAATGACGAGTCGACGACCCGGGTGCGCATGAACGTGCACCAGGTAGTTTAATACGAATTCTACAAGAACTTTGTCAAAATTCAAATTTTTCCAATACCCAAAATAACTACTAATACGGAGGCGACGACCCGGGTGCCCCGGATTGTTCATCAGTTAATTTTGTATGTCATCTACGCGAACTGTTTAAAATTTACATATTATCACTAACCGAATCAATTACAAATGGTAAGTCGACGACTTGGGTGCGCAATATCGTGCACCAGGTAGTTTAACACGTATTCTACAAGAACTTTTTCAAAATTCAAACTTTCCTAACATCAAAAATAGCTACTTATGCTGAGACTACGACTCGAGTGTGCCGGATAGTGCACCAGGTCGTTTAAAAGAATATCTGTTAAAACTTTTTCAAAATTCAAGTTTTTCCAAAACTCAAAATAACTATCAATAGTGAATCGACGAACCGGATGCCCAAATTGAAATTTCTAAGAGTTCTCGCAGATGGCGTTTTAAATAAACCAGTGCAAGATCCGGCGCACCCGGGTCGTCGCCTCACCATTGGTAGTTATTTTGAGTGTTGACAAAATTTGAATTTTAAAGAAATTCTTGTAGAATCTGTGTTACACTAACTGGTGCATGATCCTGCGCACCCAGGAGTAGATGTATAGGGGGGTTTCTAACTCAAGATTTCTACCTTAACGGCATCGAGAAGCTTCGACCTGTAGTGTTTCGTGTCCGTGCTTAATTTTCTGGAAAAAAGGGTTCGTGTCCGTGCTAAGCTTCGAGAACGTTCTCGAAGGATCCTGATGACGTCACGATTACGCAATAGTCTGTAGACAAATTCATGTAAACAGGTTCAAGGTTATTGTGAGAAAAACAAAGATGATTTATTGCTTCCTTTGAGATAAGACGTTTGTTAAATGCGCAAAACATGCAGGTGTATAGGTGAAATTTTATATGGAGAGCTACGTATGACATCCTGTTTTGACTATTTATTTGATTTATTGCTTCCTGATAGATGATACTTTAGCTGAAAATTCCTGCCTTTATTTGTTTAATGCGTATAAGCTTATAGAAGATTCTAGGAAGATTTGATGACGTCAGAATAATATTGCGCAATTGTGTGAAGGCAGAATTTGCGAAAAGCAAGTTTCAAGGTTATCACATGCATGTGTGAAGGTTAAATGATAAAAACAAGGATGATTTATTGCTTCCTTTCAGATAATACATTTAATTATTTATTTTATGCGTATAAGGTTCTCGAATGTTCTTTGCGGGTCCGTCTTTTTTAAGAAAAAGAAAGAGATATATTTATGAGAAGAGTAATAAAAGATTCAAGGTTATTTTCAATGAAGCATTACATTTTGCAATGTTAAAAAATTATATGCCACACGTGTCGATTATAATGTAGAACCTTTCAGAACAATGTTTTATTATATGATGCAATATAAGAGAATATTGTGCAAAAGTCTTCAGAAATTGGTAGAGGGCGTAGCGCCTATAAAATGAGGCTAGCTCTACTCCTTCATCAGTTTATTGTCAGATGCCAGATTGTGAAGAAGAAAGGCAACTAGAGCTAAAAAATCGTTTAATCGTATTTCTAAATAACATTCGAGAATTAAAAGAAGTGATACAGGTGCGAATCGATTTACATACGTTAACGAGAAAGTTGTATAAGGTGAATATTAACAAGTGAAGTAGGATTTCGCAAAATTGAACAAAATTGCAGTCAACAACGATTTCCTTCCAACGTAGAAACTGGAGTATCTGGAGCTATGATGACCAATCTTCTGAATGAAGATGAAAATTTGCTGCTAGGAATGAAAAAAAATCCTGTGAAGATGGCGATCTCTGCATGCGGTATTTGGGTGGATGCTACAGTTCCATCGAATTTGTGAAAAAAAAACAGTATAAAATGTCTGCAATTTCTTAATTCTCGCTCAGTCTTAGACAAGCTTCAGTGAGATATTCATCATGCCTTATACACATGCCTTATTCAGTGTAACCCTGAATCCTGAAGAGTGGAAACTATTCAAAAGTTATTTCAACCTCATTTCCCTGTTTTTTGATGGCCAAGAGAAGCACCAATGCAACGACTGCGGAAATTTCCATATACACATGACTGTATCGTTTGGTGATTATATAGTGGCTTTAGAGCAAAATCAAGGAAACCAAAAATACTATCCGTTTGTGCTCAAAGTATTACCGCTCAAAGTATTTGGCGTGAAGTAAAATGACCATCTGTGAAAAGTGTAAAATCTTATATACGAAAACATTGTACAAGTTTAAAGAGTAAGACAATGAAAAAATTAATATTTGCTAATCTTTGCGTTTTGAAACTCTGTTTATTGAAACGATTACTTTTTATAATCAGAATGTATGTGAAGAAGTGATTGAGAAATTACAAAGACTCAGATGTGTGACTGGTACCTTTATACATTAAAGTTTCATGTATTTTGTTCGTAAGAAAAATCTAAATAAATATAATTGAAACCAAATTCGCTTTTTTTCATTTACTAGATTAAGGATAGGTAGATGCAGAGATGAGTTGGGAGATTGCTCATGTAATGGAATAAGAGACTCCGTCGAAATCCGACTGCTAAAAGCGCCCTCTTAGTTTGTGGGTCAACTACTCGGAGTTAATTCACAGTTTTCGGCATTTTTCAAACGTTCCGCGTCAGTAATTGCTTAAGTTGGAGAATTTTAAAAATAAGTTACCACCGCAGTTACAATTACACGAGTTACCGCAAATGTAAATGATGTACTGCATATTTTTTTACCACTCGAATATTAAGTCTTTATTATATAATTATTCTAGTGATTCACAATTATTAGTGAGTAGTTATATAATGAAAACTAATTATTTATTTTTAAAATTAAAATGTTAAATATTATATCGTTACATAGCTATTTATATGCTATAAATCATAAATTATGACTTATAATTTTATTACGTTATCGGAAAAAGTTTTATGTTCACCTATTTTTTAATGACTGATAAGTTTTATTTATTTTAATTATGACAGAGCTAAACATTTTTCTCTTTAAAATGTTGAATGCTATCAAAATTCTGTATAAAATCAAGCAGAGGATAAAGCCAATTTCTCCATTTTATAAAGAATTTTGAGATTTCTTTAGAAACAAAAAAATAGTTTATTGTCAATTATAATACCTTAAATTTGTCTCTGAAACGCTACAATTAAGTAACTATTATAACATATGTTTATCAGTTACAGATTGTATTAATTAATATACAGTTTGTAGCTAAAATGCATATATAAAGGAGAGTATCCAAATATGAGATGCCAACTCTGTTTGGCGTGATTGTCGGAATGCTATGTACTAAATTTAAAAGTAATATGGATCATTTTAAAGGAAATTTAGTTTGTCATAAGAAGCTCGAATAAAAAATTTTATTAAAAATTTGTATATGCTGAAAATACAAAAAATGTAAAAAAGTTGTTTTTCCAAACTCGTCAAACTATTCTCATAATATGAGATACCCTAGGAAATAGCTAACAAAATGCAAAATAAAGTATTATTTTTAATGGAAAACTTCATTCTATGTTTCCGAAGTATAAATTTACTGCTATTTAGATATATTTAGTTTTTGCAGTAGTCACAAACATTTTTGTAACCAATTTCCCCCCGCGCGGCCGCAGTGTTATAAAAACTACAGTTATCTCATATTATGAGAACCACAACGTGCAAGTATGCACTTACTATGCCTGACCTGTACAATGAAAAACTTCAACACTATCGTAGTTTCCTACTTAGTTATTCAATCACCATCACTGAAGACAAACTTTACTGCTAAATACATATTTAATGAATAGTAAATAGGGTTTAAAGAATTCCCCTCCAAGAACTCGACCACCATTGATTTCACAAAAAGTTCGCCTATAATCTTTAGAATTAGAAGCCCAATGAAAAATGGACTATACCACGAAATTACTCTTTCT
>NC_046661.1:66913729-66933424 GCF_010883055.1 Belonocnema kinseyi
ATGGTCTACTTCTGTTGTAAGAATACTCGGTATGAATGGCTGCGTAGTTGTGAGCCCAAAATTACGAAAATAGAATTAGCACCTTATTACGGTTAAAACACTATTCAAAAAAAAGTAATTGTTTAAGTTTTGTAATTTTACATAAAAAAACATTTATTTTTTCTTAAAGGCGAATTTTAAACGACAAATAGTTCAATTGAAAAACAAACAAGAATGGAATAAATGGAATAGTTGAATTGCCAGTTTAAAAAAGTTAATTCAACAACAAAAATGAATTTTCAACAGAATGCATGAATTTTTACCCACCTACCTTGAAGAAGTCAAAAGATAAATTTTCAACCATAAATGAAATAGCTGAATTTTCAAATAAAAACATTAATTTACAACAATATAATTTATTTTTTATCCAAAGAGCTAAATATGCTACTAAAATCGTAATGTTTTAACCAAAAAGATTTATTCTTAGTTCAAAAAATTAATTTAAAATTAGAAAAAAACGGATTTTCAACCAAGTAGATGAATTTCAACTAAAATGATAAATCTTTAATAGCAAAAATCAAGTTTCAATAAACCCCTTCAACTATTAACTTGTAAAATTCTTTAATTTTTACCTGCTAAATGTTTCAATGTATACAATTTTAAGTATTCCTTAAAAATTGTTGAATTTCACATTACAGTTTAAAATTAATTATTTAACTAAGCATTGGTTTCAATGATTTTTTCAACTATAAAATGTTATTATAATAAACAAATTTTTTTAATTTATTATCTTCAGTTTTTAGAACAATAATACTTTGATAATAATAATATGCATAATTATACCTAATTATTTTAATATATATTATTTAAATTTCAAATCATTATTATTATTATTATTATGTTTTGTTAACAGATTAGGAGTTTATATAATAATAATTCAAGCATAATTTTCAAATTCAACGTACAATTTTAAAGCATAAGTTTCTGTTTTAAAAAAATTAAGAGAAAAATGTTCTCAGCAAGTATGCATCTCTGGAAACAAACTTTTTGAAAAATCATTTTCGAAGCAATGTTTTGTGGCTTCTGACATTGGTTTTATTAAAAAAGGGTTAAGTGCATTTTTTACTTAAATTTTACGTACAGAAAGTTTTCTTTTGATTTTGATTGAAAAATTAAATACGTATATTTAAAATCATATATACATACATACATATATGTATATATATACATATATAATAATAATTACATAATTTTCATACATTTCTGTTAATGTTTAACAAAGTTCTATTTGTTCACACAATTTTCATTTGCTCAAGCAGTTATTTTTCAATAAATATTAAATAGAAGACATATAATTAATTACGATTTCGAAAGTATTTTTGGGAAAGTAATTATTTAAACAAATTATATTTGTTTTAACAATTAAAAAGTGGTAAATTTTTTCTTTCAATACGCTATAAAGTCAGAAACATAATGATATGTGTTCTATTTTATTGCAATTCTTTTAGTTACCGAAAAAATTGCTTTAGAAAATAAATATTGTTTAAAGAAAAAAAAATTATTAAACAGTAAAATAAATGTATCAAAATTATATAATTGTTTAACAGAAAGTAGCATATGATACTAATTTCAATAAAATTGGACATCTCTGGCTCAATTGAAAATTTTTGAAAATAAACAATAATTAATTGTTCAAATAATTACGTAATGTTTTTAGACAAATTTACTACTGCAAACAATGACAAAATATTGCATTTCAATAAGAAAATAAGATCATTTTTAAAATTTCTGGGGAATAAATTATTGTTTAAATAATTAAAATTTGTTTAAACAATTGAAAATTGTTTTAAAAAACATAGTAAATATTAAAATTGTATATTAATGATTATTTCTCAGAAAACGACGACGGGAATTGCTGAAAAATAACAATAAGCAAATCTGCGACAACTTATTCTAATTTTAATCTTTTCATTGCAAGTAACATATCGCTGGAAGCGCAAATAAAAGTACATTTTGAATATAATATTTTTAAATTGCTGATGACAATATTATAAAAATGTTATGTCCCGTGTTTTATTCGTCATGAAGGCAAAAGGGTCCCCCTCAGGCAATGCTCGACACAGCGCGAGGGTACGTCGAGCAGGTAAACCGCGATCAAATGAAAATCGCTCTGCTAAATATTTGGAAAAATTGGAGTTAATTTAAAAGATATTTAGAACTTTTACTCATAAATATCTCTTAAAATTATATACATTTTTGTAACATTTAAAAAAATGTTGCTAACTTAATTCAAGTGCCTTACTATCTACTAATGTGTTTTTTGTTTGAAAATTTTTCAAATGTTTTGAAATATTTTTTAATTTTCTCTTAGATTTCATAATGTAAATTAAAAAATTGGTTTAAATTTTTCCATGTTTACATTTTGAAATAAGATATAAGAGACAAGACGCTTGTTTGAAAATAGGTATATTTAATAGAAAAATAAAAAATTTCCTATTCATATTTGGAAGAGATAATTTAGCACGAAAGTTAATCAAGAATTATTCAAGTTTTCAAGGCGACCTCAAAGTCAAATCAGAAACTAGTTTAAAAAATTCAAAATTGGAAAATGTTAAGTTGAAATTTTTTCAAAATAAATAATTTTCAATATGAAGCAATTAAAATTCGGGAATTTGCAAACGAAAACTAAATTGAATGTTTCAAGGTTTGTAAATGTTTTAATTCGAAAATTCAGAGCTCTAAAACTGTAACCATTCGCAAACTTCGAATCTTTATTTATTTTTATTTTACACAATGCAATTTTAAACTTTTTAATTTCAACTAGTTCATTTGAAATAAGGGCCAGATTTTGAGGCGTGCAAGCCGTGCGGTTGCACAGAGCGCCATGGTTGAGGGGGAAGGAGCATGCGGTTTTACTCCCTGCCTTCCTCGACCTGTGTTTTCAGGTTTTTGGAAAGGTTACAACTTGGTACCTGTTTGTCCAAGTATAGTCTTAAGATCCGTAATAACTTTTTCACTTATCCATTCAAAGATCTGAACTAAGATTGTCTTTCGATGATCATTTCTTACGATACTTTGTAAATTTATCATAATTATTAATCATTTAAACAATTTTCATAAACATATTGAGAGGTGAGGTATTTTTCAATTAATAAACACAATTTGTTTACGAAGTTAACTATGATTGTCTTTGCTATGACTCTTTCCTAAGGTATTTGTTAAATCTACAAGAATGGTTAATTATTTAAAGAACTTTCATAAGAAATTCAGAATTTGGCTATTTTTCAAACGAATAGGGTCAGTTCTTTTTACAAATTTAATTAAGAACGTCTTTCCGATTAATTATAATAATTGCATTTTCAAGATTTATTATTTAAAGTAATTTCATGAGCAAATTAAGAGTTTGGGCATTTTTGGAAGAATAGTCCTAATTTGTGTACGGAATCAACAAAGAATATATTTCCAATCACATTTTCCTACGACATATTGTAAATTTACAGATTTTGAACCATTTGAACATTTTAAACAAATTAATTTTTATAAGAAAATTTATGCACTATATATTTAATAAGAATTAAAAAAGAAATTAAAACTCTATAATGGTAAAAACTTTCATTTATATTAGTTTCAGTAATTAATTTCTTAAAGTAATTTCATAATCCCTTCAGTTAAATATTTTGCTTCTTGAAGATTTTCTGTAGTATATTTGCTCTTGCAATACTTTTCTCCATATATTTTATTGTGATTAATCATTCGAACATATAACCAGTATTATTATCACTTATTGCGATATGATTTTTTATGTTTAAATCTACGCTGGAACAGAAGTCTCTCAACTTCACATTCTATGCGCATTTGAAATTTGTTCTTCACTAAGGCGGGCCTAAAATCGGTGCATTAATTTGAGTACAATTAAATTACAATGCGGCTACATACGAGGTTATTGGAAGTACTTGCATTTGCCTAAACATTTGATAAAAATGTTTAGTGTTACACAATCATTTATTCTGCATCGTGAGAGGGTACCCACGCGAATCCGTGTACAAATAGAAGTTATTAAAGTAAAAATTATTATTATGGTATTTTATTGAATTTTATTTCCAAATAAAATAATTGCAAGCAAAGTAGTGATTCGCGCGCCGGGCGCGCGTATGAGCTTTTCTTTTGGTTGAAAATTCGTCTTTTTGGTAGATAGTTCGTCTTGTTGATTGACAATTAATCTTTGTAGTTAAAAATTCAAATGATATTTCCTTGAAAATTCATGTATTTTGTTAATAGTTCGCCTTGTTGGTCGATAGAATGATTTATTTAACTGAAAATTCAACTAAACGCAGTTGATAATGAAGCTATTTTGTTGAAAGTTAAAAAAAATTAACTAATCCAGTTGAATATTCCTTCAATTCAGTTTAAAATTCATCTCGTTGATTAAAAATCTGACTATTTTGTTGAAAATGATTTTTTTAACTGAAAATGCAACTACTTCATTTTTAGTTTAAAATTTATATTTTTCATTTGAAACGAAACTATTTGTGTGAAAATTGTCCTTTCTGAGTTGAACATTCCTATATTTTGTTGAAAATTCGTCTTCTTTGTACTCTCTAAATCTGAATCAGTATATGTCTCATTCAAATCAGCGTATATACACTGTTAAAAAAGTGAAATGTAGGTGCTGATCAGTGAAATTTCACTGAATAACAGCTAAATTTCGCTGCTTTTCTAGCGAAATTTATGGAATACTCATCCCCAGTAATCTACCGAGAGTCCTAGACTCCTAGAGACTTCCCGCCTATATTTCTACTTTTTACAACCACAGGCCTGACTGTTTCAAAGGATAGTTTCCCGAAAGATGAATAGGCTAGCTGCATTACAGATTAGAGTCCCAAATATTTTCTACGCCACAGGCGTAAACTTGTCAAATCTTACAAGGAGTCGTCCCACCGCACAGTGGTCTGGAATAGGAATTTACTGTTCATAATCGCCCACAGATAGAAACTCACTATCAGCCGGAATTATTGCGCATGCATTCATAGAACATAATTAATTTTAATAATATTAAACTTAATTATGATAAACAATTTCTATAAACAAATTCTTTATAAACAAGTTTTTCTAATAGCTGAATTGATTTTTCTGAACAAAAGTGATTCACAATTGTCTTTAAAGCCATTTATATACTTTAAACTTTATCAAACATAAACAATATAGATTGCTTATAACAATTTAGTTAAACACGTCTCCTAATCGGCCTTTTCCTCGTAGAAAAAAATGTTTTTTTCATCAATAATTATTAGAGTGACATTTATTGCGGTGACTAACCAACGAAATTAAATAAAAAATACTTTATATGATTGTTATAAAGAATTTTTTTAACAAAACTATGATTTATTTTTATTACATGCAAAAAGGACGGTGTGCTACTGAAATTATCCGACAATAAACTAACAGTGATTCCAAAATTCGATATGGGACATTAAATAATAATTTGCGTAATTGTTAATAACAATTTCTGTAGCAAACTGTCCATAGCAATAACGCTGTACTTGCGTTTTTAGAAGTCACCTATCTTTCATTTGTTTTATGCAACTTCCTGAAAAATAAATGAGGAACAAGTGAAAATAAGCTGCAATAACGCTGTACTTGCGTATTCAGAAGTCACTTATCTTTCATTTGTTTTGTACGTAACTTCATGGAAAACAAATGAGGAAACGGCCGATTAGGAGACTTGTTCAACTAAATTGTTATAAACAATCTATATTTTTTATGTTTGATAAAGCTTAAAGTATATAAATGGCTTTAAAGACAATTGTGAATCACTTTTGTTCAGAAAAATCAATTCAGCTATGAGAAAAAATCGTTTATAAAGAATTTTTTTATAGAAATGTTTATAAAAACAATAGTTGTTAACTCATGCTAATTTTTTTGTTACAAATTATGACCTTTATGAAAAATATTAGCAACTAGCGTGAAATAAACGATTTTTTCTATGATAAAAAAAATAATAAGAATTTGTTTATAAAAATCGTTTATAATAATTAAGTTAAATATTATTTAAATTAATTATGTTCTATGTATACATGTGCAATAATTCCGGCTGATAGTGAGTTTCTATCTGTATTTTTTCTTGAGATAAAAATTCACAAAGCTAAAATGGTCAATTTTGTCACTATATTTGTTTATATATTGTTGTTCTGTGAAAAAAATTTTAAAAAAGCAAACCACAATTTCAGAAAAATACATATATCAAATGATTTTTGTATCATAATCTCTGAAAAAAATGACCAACTTCAATTTTTAAAATTAGACTAATTCAGAATGATCAAAGTTGAATAATGTAATTGAAAAATAATTTTTAATTCGAAGCGATTACAATTTTAAAATTAAAAATTGGTCAAAGTTAAAGCTTTATTATTTAATGAAAATTATGTAGAATATTAATAATATTGATATTGAATAGCTTGTAATATATAGAATCTATTGAATTGAAGATCATACTCTAATTATTATTATATAAACTCCTTATCTTTAAAAACACAACAATGAATTTAAATTTAAATAACATGGATCAAAATAATTAGGTATAATTATTCACAGTAATAATTATAAATTAATTAATAATAAGAACTGGAGATGATAAATAAAAAATTATCTTTACTATGATAACATTTTCTAGTTGAGAAAATCATTAAAGCCAAAGCTTAGTTAAATAATTAATTTTAAAAGAGTAGATTTGATACATTTTTCTTAATTTATTATTTTATTATGTATTATTGTTACCAATTCCGATCTTTTCTATCGACTTTATTAAAGTGTACCTTGTTTTACCAAGTGAGTAGCAGGTAAGCCACCTTTCATTTTAGTTCCCGAAAAATAACAATAAGGCAAACAGGGCGCGCTTTTCGACCTTTAATTTTAGTTTCCGGAAGGCTAAGGCAAACAGGGCGCGCTGGGGTAAGTCGGTCGAAATCAAATACACGGCATAAGCAATCTCCCACTTCATATCTGGTAGATGTGTAAGTAAAAAGATATATATATATATATATACTTACCTATACAACTTATGCGTACTTTATCTCTAACTTTAAATTTCGCTTTTTCAACGGCTTGTTTTACACTATAATATTTATATACATTAAACAAAAATGTTTTCTCATTTTGTTTAGTAACACCTTTTGGTTTCATTCGAATAGTCTGATGTTTACTATCATTGTAAGATGATACTAAATCTTTCAAAATATATATCCACTTATAATTCCCCTGTAAGCTAAATTGCATCCACATTTTATTCTTTAAAGTACGATTAAACCCCTCGCAAATGGACGCTTTTAAATTACTAAATGTTGAGTACAAATTTATCTTGTATCGTTACATAAGATTGTCAAATTGTGCATTGTAAAATTCTTTTCCTCTATCAACTTGTAAATTTTTCGGTATGCGCCCCTCATCAAGTAACCTTTGTTTAATCTCTCGTATGGTTGCATTTCAACAAGATCAGCTTGCCAGGTCTCATCAATGCCACAAATATCGAAATGTCGTCGTTCGTAATTTCGTCTAGCTGGTTTGTGCAGCTCCTTCACCAACTGCAACTTCTCGGCGTCCATTTTTGAGTGCATTCAGTCTGGTGTCTAATTGACTAATGAGCTCAGAATTTCGATAAACTAGTTTTTGAATCGATTCAACATCAATTTTCGCATTTTTAAAAAGTTTATCTGTGGAATTTTCCAAAGTTTCAATCATCATTGTATTATTGATTACTTCAGTTCTCAAAGAAGCTACAACATCATATATAGTCTAAAGTTCACGCTGTATCGTATGTTGCACCATATTCAGATTCACAGCATCATACACTTCTTGAACTTCAGCCACTTTACGCAGCCTCTTATTATTTATATCATAATTTCCTTCAGATGTGACTTTAAAGCCAATTCAAGGAGGACCGCGACTTGTACGAGGTGTGTTCAAAAAGTAAGGTGACTTTTCAATTTTCGCGGGCTACGTATATTCAAGTTTTAAATTTTTTGTTTTGTTGTGTTGGTACTTTCGTCACGATCATATCTTCACAGTTTTGACTATATAGCTCGTGCTGTTTTTCTGGCAGAGGCGTAAAAGGTTAGAAGGTTTTGGTGTGCTCGTCGATTTTCTTCTTTCGAAAAAAAATGGAGCAAAGAGTTTGCATTAAATTTTTGTGAAAAATGGAATCGAGTGCTCTAAAACTCTTGAAATGTTGACAGTTGCATACGGTAAGTCTACTCTGAGTAAGAAAAATGTGTATAAGTGGTACAATCTGTTTCAAGAAGGCCAAGAGGATGTCGAAGACGAACCTCGCCCTGGCCGTCCCAGCACATCAACAACAGATGAAAACGTTCAAGCAGTGGAAGAAATGGTGTTGAAAAATTGCCGAATTACCATCAGAGAAGTTGCTGAAGATTTTGGCATATCGGTTGCCTCATGTCATGCTATCTTTTCGGACGTTTCGGGCATGAGACGTGTGTCAGTGAAATTTGTTCCAAAACTGCTTAATTTTGATCAAAAGATCCATCCCATGACCATCGCTCAGGAGATGTTGAATGAAGTCAATAATGATCCTGTTTTTCTCAAAAGGGTTATGACTGGGGATGAATCGTGGGTATATGGTTATGACGTCGAAACTAAAGTCCAATCGTCTCAGTGGAAGCATCCCGAGTCTCCAAGACCGAAAAAAGCACGTCAAGTTCGGTCAAATGTGAAGGTTTTGCTCACTGTCTTCTTTGATTACCGTGGCGTAGTGCATCAGGAATTCTTACTAAAAGGTTGTACGGTCAATAAGGAGTATTACCTTCATGTTATGCGCCGTTTTCGAGAGGCGATACGCAAAAAACGTCCGGCACTTTGGAAAAACAATTCGTGGCTTTTGCATCACGATAATGCACCTGCTCATTCATCGTTGCTTGTGAAAGATTTTCTGACCAAAAAGAGCACCACATTCATGCCTCAGCCTCCATATTCACCGGATTTGGCCCCCAGTGACTTTTTTCTTTTCCCAAAACTGAAGAGACCCATGAAAGGGCATCAATTTTCAACGACTGAGGAGATAAAAACTGCATCGCTGAAAAAACTCAAGGCTATACCACAAAATGATTATCAGAAGTGCTTCGATGATTGGAAAAAGCGTTAGCACAAGTGTATTATATCTGAGGGGACAGCATAAATATTGAGGAAAAAATGAATATTTTTTAAGAAAACCATAAAGTCACCTTATTTTTTGAACACACCTCGTACTCTGTGCTCGGTTGGAATGACGTCCGAATTCATCGATGCTCATCTTGAAAATGATGAAAATCTTTATAAACATCCATTAATATATAATTTCATCTTCTCGTAGTCCTTCGATAATTGATATAATTTCGTTGGTGTGACTTGGATTACCAGCTGCCTGATACGCTAGGAGTAAGCGTAACTGGTCTACCAATTCATTCGAATCATCCCAGTAAATGTAATCCATTAGATTTTTCTCTCTAGCAATCACGTATTGTTTGATCATACCTTCACCTGATAATGATTTCTCGTCTTTACTTCGTCTATTTGAATTTTTTGGTGGAGATGGAGGAATTAATTTCATTATAATATTTTTATATTTAAAGTCCTTACTGTCACGAATTTCTCCATTTGGTTTATAATGTTTTTTATATAGGTTTGTTGTAATTACAAAATGTCTATAATTTTCAAGATGACTGGGAATTATAGAGGACTCTTGAGGTTCTTTTTTAAATAAAAGTTCAAGCAAGCCTTTACTTTTGGGAAAATTCAAATTACCCACGTGAATAAAGTTCTGAATGGAACTTATCTGAGAATCTCTAATCATTAATGTATCCTTGGTTAATTTTCTTACTCCATACACATTATCGAGTTCTCTACTTCGTTCTCCTAACAATATGAGATACTTGTTTGCATCATTATCAATCCATGAAGATGTAGGTGTTTCTGAGTTGTTTTCAGCTTCAGTAGCAGTTGATGTCTCTAAATTACTGGGATTTACATTCTCATCTGCTTCTTCCTCACCGCCATTAATTGATTTATATGACAAATCATCGTTATCAATACTCGATTCACTAGCTCTAGCACTTTGTTGCAAAATATTCTTTCGCTTTTGAAAATTCTCCTGACGCGAAGACATGTTGATGCATCAACGTCTAAGTTGTGGTTGTTTTTATATTGATCATTACACACTCGTACACATACATACATGCATACATATGTGTGTATGTATGGGTATATATATATATATATATATATATATATTACTTTTTCAGATTTATGAAAGAATCAAAACCTTTCCTATATCTACCTTGTTTAAGATTCCTATCCTTGTCAATTACAACGAATCCATACTTGTCATCATTCTAGTACGTTGAACATCCATTTTTTAAATTGTGAATAAGTCATATCAGTATTTACATGATCATCAAAAATGTGCTTCAGATTCATGTCATCTTGCTTGAATAACACAAGTAAGTTAACATTTTCGCGTACAAGATGTTTAGGATTATGAGCATATATTTGACTCAAGTAAAAACAGACGACATCCTTATGTCTGCCCAAAGAATAGAATGTTCTTATATTATCTTGTTTCTCACAAGCCAAATCATCAAATACAATTATTGTGTTGGGTTTCGCTTCACTTGGCATTACTATCTCTTCATGCTCATTGAAAGGATAGTATTCAACGTCATCTACTGATTGAAGGACTTTTTCTAAAAATTCATACTTTGGGTGCTTTAGAAATTTTGAGTATATGTAAATATTTTCAAATCTCAAGCCATTTACATGTATCAGTAGAGCCAGCAAAGCATTTGTCTTTCCATAGTTGGAAGGTCCACAAAATATAGCTCGTACACTGTTTGGTAGCAAATATCCGTGTCGTTTTTTTCTATTCTCTTTTTGAACAAGCGAATCAAAATTTTGAATAGGTAGTTTCACAGGTTGTGCTACAAACTGCATCTTGACAAAGACTGACTGGCTTGGGGAGTAGCACACGTAATGAAGGCGAAATCAAAATTTGGGATGGGTCTCAGCAAGAACAGAAGACCTACCACTACACTGAGAAAAATTGTCGCTGCAGCTAAAAAGTCCATGATTTCTAGCAATGATACGCAAACTGTCATTTAATCTGCACTCAGGCGCACGCGCAGCTGTGATGAAGGCTGGTGCAAGAAGAAATGTGAATAAACCTCGTATTCTACCTGTACCGGCCAAAGTTGGAGGATTTTCACCCTTCCTCATACTCGTTTTTGCGGGACTCAGTGCTGCTGGAGCTCTAGCTGGTGGAGCTGCTGGAATAGCTGAAGCTGTGAATGATGCAAATTTGGCAAAACAACAACGTTCAGAGAGTAAACGACGTAATAAGACGATGGAAGCTATTGCTTTAAAGAAAGGTCTATACTTGAAGCCATATGGACAAGGATTAGGGCTTCATCTAAAACCATATAAACATGGAGTAGGACTCAAACGCAAATCAAAAAACTCAAAGTGAAGCTACCTCATCGAGCCTTGACTGATACAGAGTTACTGAAATTTGCAAAATCTTTGAAGATCCCACATTTTCCAGGTGTTTTTATGCGAAATGAATTACCAAAGAGTTTGCCACGTAAATATGAACATGCTATTGTTAATCTTGATGATAAAAAAGGACCAGGAACACATTGGTGTGCCTATAAAAATATTGACGGTAAAATAATGTATTTCAATAGTTTCGGTAATCTTCGACCACCTTCGGATCTCTTCAAGTATTTCGGTGTTGGTAGTATAAAGCATAATCACGAGAGATATCAAAATTACGATGCATTCGTATTTAGACATTTATGTTTGCAATTTCTATGCAATCAATTAAAATCTAAAATTACGTTTAATCTATATAAGTGCTGAAATTTGCAATATGAAGGAAGTTAAACGCTAGCTGTCATGATGGATGATTCATTGACGCTAACATTATCAGGAACTTCTTCAATCCTGGAAATGCACTACTCTCCTCCAATTGAGTTGTCTCCTTATAAAAATTACGTACTTGGACTCATTGAATTCCTAACCTTTAATTCGATACCCAATGTAGACATTGGTCAAAATAAATTTTATGTGGGTGATGAAATAATTGAAATACCTACAGGAAGTTATGAAATAAGTGACATAAAGCGCTATCTACAGAATGCTTAGGCAAACAAGGGTATTGGAATTCATATTAAACCAAACAATAATACTTTAAAAGGTAAAATTTACTGCAGTCACGGTATAAATTTCGAACCTAAAGATTCCATCGGTCATTTGCTAGGGTTTTCTCCACGCAGACCAGAAGCTAAGCAAGCTTCAGAATCTGATCAACAGGTCTGTATAGTTTATCAAGACGGGTATTTAGTCAATTTTCGTGGTGAAATTATAACAATCAGACTGCAAATCAAGTCTCTCTAATAATGGGCATCGTTTTCTACCAAAAGATTGGCTTTGGTTATAATAAACCAGCACAATGCCATAAACTAATCAGTCGACAAAGAGCAGTCAAAGGGTTAACACTTCAAAGCGCCCTCTTCCTAAAAAACGTGTCGGCCTGACGCTCAGAAAAAGAAGAAGAGAATAAAGAGATTTAAGATTTTTTGCACCTGCATTTGTCAATTTGTCTATCAACGATTGATTATTATTCATGGAAGGGGAAATTTTGAATATTCAAGCATCAATCATCTTTGATAAGTCGATTGCACACTGTAAAATTCATGCGCATCAGCCTTATGCCTCATCGACCTTCAACAATAGTGATGAAATTCGGATTGTCGTTCAAAATCAGGACCAGTGTTTCCTGCTGAGCAAAAGTTCACTACACGTACATGGAAGGATCTAAGAACTGATGCAGTACCAGTGACAAACGCAATTTTAGTTTCTAATGCCACCTATCATTTGTTTGAAGAATCAAGATATGAAATCAATGCAATAGAAATTGATAGAAATAAAAATGTTGGTCTCACTAGTCTTATAAAAAATAATTTATCTCTAAATCCTGGACAATCACGTTACATACAGAATACTGGTTGGCTTGAAATAAATAATAATAACACAGGCCGACAAATTTTAAAGCCAGAGACCAGACCTAAGATTTCTGAAGGATTTTGATGTGCTGAATCCGAATCCGAGCTCAAAATTGGTCCTGTACGTCAGGTTTTCAAGATATCCTAACCTAAATGTGGAAAAAACTCGTTTTTTAACTGGTTTTGAGGTTATGTAACCGAACAAGAAAAATGTCTACCACAAAAGCTAATATGTTATTTGAAAGTACTAATCTTCCCCTTTCAAACCTACTTGGATTTATTAGGAAATCTTTATTTTTAACCAAAGTATTGTAATTTGTAATTTTTTTTTAGCGTTTTAACCCATTAACGCTGAGGTGTTCAGATTTATACAACGCATTCTCTATTGCTGACGGAACGATATTTTTTCTTCAAAATATTATCTCAGGGATTTTCGAGGGTGCTCTTTCTGTTGCCGGTGTTAGTTTTTTGTTATGAACCCTAGAAGATCCAATATGGCGATCACAATTTAGGGCTTTAAAAAAGAACAAAGGATCCCGCACAAAATACCAACAAAAAAGCGTGCAGTCGTTTGCAACCAAATTTCGCACATTGATAAAACAAAAGGAGACGGACTGCGCGGAATGTTACTGCGCACTCTGTGTGCATTCTGATGTTCACATTCGCTGTATGTGCGCGCCGTTCTACGGCGCAGACAGTCTTCGATCCCTAGCTGGCTCACTGAGCTGACGACGCTTTTATGACTCGTTATGCGTAGGTGATGAAATTTGTGTTTTGCTACAAAACTTTCCGTGTTAGAGATCACGTTTGAATGGCGGGCTAACGGTTGGATGCGTAGGTAATAAAATTCTTTTTGTTTTTGAAAGTTGTCTAGCGGTTACATTTCGTGTCGATGGTGATTTTTGTATATAGTGAGTTTTAGAATTTCCACGTTAGTGTTCATTATAAGAAAAAAAAGTTCAAGAACTCCTTGCGCTAAGAAACTTAATACGTTTTGTCACGTTTGTGGAAAGTATGAAACGGAGAAATACCGTCGATCAATTAAAGATTCGATAAAAATGTCATACTTCAGCTGTTATGGGACTTCAATGAAAAATTTGGGTAAACCGTGGATACCAACCTTAATTGACTGGCTGGATGATTCAAAGTCTTGCCTTGACTGACTGGTCGAGGCAAAGTCTTGTCTTGACTGGCTGGACGATAAAAAGTCTTGCATTTATTGGCCGGGAAATCCAAAGGCTTGTGATAATTGGCTGGGCAATCTAAAGTCTTGCCTTAATTGGCTAGAAAATATATTGTGTACTTTCTTGCTTAGCTGGACAATCCCAAGTCCAGCCTTAAGTGGCTGAAAAATATTGAGCCTTGCCTTAGTAAGCTGAAAAATCCTAAATAAATTTACAATATTAAATAAATCATAATAGTGAAATTTGTTTTTCTTAAGCCCCAACTGTTTTCCACATTCGCTCTTCTAGGCGTTATAACAAAAAACTGAAACAATCGAAAAAGAACCCCCGAAAACCTCTCAGATAATATTTTCAAGGGGCAATGACATACAATCTCGGCGTTAATGGGTTAATACGCTAAATTTAAAATTTTCATTTCAAGGTTAGCACACTTTTAGTGTAGAATTCAATTATTTCACGAAATGTAAACGACTAAATTCGCTGCTCCCAGGGTTAGGTGGGTTAGCCTGCTTATGATTTGGTAGGGGTGACTTCTGGGTTTAGGTGGATTATCAGATAGGTGGGTTAACCCACTTGTGGCATGGAACTTCATTATTCCAAGAAAAATATGCGACTTAACTTATTGTTCCCAGAGTCAGGTGGGTTAGCTTGCTTGTGGCTTGTTAGGGGTGGTTTCTACACCTAGGAAACGGCTTTCGTAGAAATGAAAAGACACGGGTTCCATATTTTTTATTGTTTTATCAATGCGCAAAGTTTGGTTCCAAACGACTGTACGCTTTTTTGTTGGTATTTTGTGCGGGATCCTTTGTTCTTTTTTAATGCCCTAAATTGTGGCCGCCATATTGGATCTTCTAGGGGTTATAACAAAAAAACTGACACCGGCAACAGAAAGGGCACCCTCGAAAACCCCTAAGATAATATTTTGAAGAAAAAATATCGTACCGTCAGTAATAGAGAATGCCTTGTATAAATCTGAACACCTCAGCTTTAATGGGTTAAAACGCTAAAATAAAAAATTTCAAATTACAATATTTTGGCGAAAAATAAAGATATCCTAATCAATCCAAGTAGGTCTGAAAGGGGAAGATTAGTACTTTCAAATTCCATATTAGTTTTGTGGTAGACATTTTTCTTGTACAGTTACATAACCTCAAAAACAGCTAAAAATCGCGGTTTTTGCACATTTAGGTTAGGATATCTTAAAAACCTGACGTACAGGAGCAATTTTTAGTTCGGATTCGGATTCAGCGCATCAAAATCCTTCGGAAATGTTTAGTCTGCTTTCTGGCTTTTGACTTTTGTCAAATTTTGTCGGCCTGCGTAATCAATCACTAACCATCGCCACTGGTTACTTTGATGTAGCTATATCTCTTAGCATGATATTTGGTTTTGCTGAGGATTATCACAAAATTATTGTCAATGCTAAACATGAACTGAAATTTATAAAATAGTAATTTATAAAATGGAGTGGTTATTGCACTTGGACACTCTATGAATATCCTCTACTTCCAACTACTTCAAACCATGTTTGGACTGTAAAAACTTCAACACGATTGGAAAAACCAAGATTTGTTGTACTTGGATTTCACACAAACAGAAAAAATAATACTATTAGAAGCTCTAGAAACTTTGATCATTGCAATTTGACTAATGTAAAACTATTTTTAAATGATCAGTGCTATCCTTATAGTAATTTGAATCTTGATATTAATCGAAATCAGTATGCTCTTCTTTATGAAATGTATACAAACTTTCAAGCTAATTACTATAGTAAAGAACCACAAACACTGCTATCGAGAAGAAAATTTATAGATCATGCATCTCTAGTAGTGATTAACTGCTCTAAACAGAACGAGTCACTGAAATACGGGCCAGTTGCCGTTCGTTTGGAATCACAAACTAGTGAAAATTTTCCCGCGCAAACATCGGCATATTGCTTAATTTTTCACGATGGTATAGTTCAGTATAAACCAATAAGTGGGGTGCTGAAAAAGTTGGTATAAAAATGCTGTAATAAATTAGAAATAATTTAGTTGCATTCAAGATGCAGTACTTGGTGGATATGCAGGGCTTCAAGTTGCCAGATAATAAATTTGTATTGAAAGAATCGGCTATATTACCACTCTTTGATGAAAGAGGCAAAATATCATATTCTTTCCTCTTTCAACCACCTTGAATGTGGAAAGACGTTCCACCAAAATATAAGTCTATAAACAAATGGACAGAACGGAATCATCATGGAATGCCATCGAATGCTGGTAAATTACCGTATTCCTTAATACCTGCGAAACTCGAGGATACTTTAGAAGATGCAACAACAATTTATGTAAAAGGATTGGAAAAAAATTGGTTAAAACAATTTTTAGAAATACTCGTATCATGCGAAATTGTTGCCCTGCTTGAACTGAAATGTCCTTCACTGCTGAAATTGCATGAGATGTATGAACTTGAAAATATTATGTGTACGAATCATATGAATGAAAAATGCTGTAATCGCGCAATTGAAAATGCAATTTTATTGAAAGATTGGCTTATTTCAGAAGAGTACTTATACGCTGATAATTATTTATATTTATAGAGATAAGAAATGTTTTTTCATATATATTTAATCTATGTATTTTTAAGTATATTTAATATACTGATTTTTTTTAGAAATAAAATAAAAAAGCAAATGAAAAGAAACTTGTGTTTTTTCTCAGATTTCCTTGTCCTTATAAGATTACGTCTTCTGGATCAGGTTGCATCCGATAGGTAAATCAGTTTTTAAAAAAATGCTCTGCATTTAACTTTTTTCAGTTTTAATTGAAGCAAATGATTTTTTATTCAAAGAAATTCACTTAAAATTATATTTTTCAGGGTTGTATTCAATAAAACAACACCATTTTATATTAAACTATTATTCTTTTTATTTTGCAATAACTTGTGTTTTGTGCAAACAACTGTACAGTTATTTTCGATTTCTTCTTATAATTTTTACATATATACACTTTACATTATATCTATATTACAAAAGATTATTTTCATTCCAACCACTGCATACTATAAATCTGATACATTAAACTTTCTATACAGTATATAATCTGTCTCTTTCACTCCTACACTCATATATACAGTATATTCTATCTCTATCTTTCTCACTCCTACACTCGTATATACAATTTTTACTAGCTTAGGTTTATATACAGTATATTCTATCTCTCTCATTCCTCCGATCATATTTCACCTCATTTGTTTTTCTTCTCATATATACAATCTTAGTAGCCTACACTGACAATTTTTTTTACATATATACAAATAATCAATAATTATATACGTTTTTACATTGCATCGACTTCCATGGGGTCATAGGCTCTATATTTATATCCCCATCGAAGAGTATCTGTAGTACCAGGGAGCAGCATTCGTTCGTCATTATGCCAGCTGAGAGCAATCTTATCTTTGATTATGGTGTGCACTTCGTGCATTCGGCTTCGGATCAGGTGTTGAGTTTTAATCAGATCCTGAGAAGAAATGAGAGTCTGCTTATAGTCATCGAATGTTATGGTTTTCAGTGTTGATCTTTTTATACCTTTGGCTCTTTTTTTTCATCTACTTCATCCAACACTTTATATGCATATAATTTGATCGCAAACACAAAAATTCGGTCATTATTTTTTAGAGGAATTCCGTAAGCATTGTCTAGTGGATAATCTGATGTGTCAAATATATGGATGTCTTGCTTAATATATTCGTAAAAGTTGAGAACAGTTAAATGATAGATGAGACTGTCTGTATCTGTATAAAGCAATTTTGCAGAGTTTCCAAAATTTGGTAGAATATAGTTGTAATGAAAACCATACGTTAAAAAAATATTTACTTTG
Organism: Belonocnema kinseyi; assembly: GCF_010883055.1. NCBI lineage: Eukaryota > Metazoa > Arthropoda > Insecta > Hymenoptera > Cynipidae > Belonocnema > Belonocnema kinseyi. The sequence goes on from NC_046661.1 coordinate 66,931,796, forward strand.
CTCATTTCAATAATTACCATGTTTTCATCAAATATGGTACAGCTATGAAAGTTTGGCTTAGCAATTAGAGCTTTTGCTCCATATCTCCCCTCCTATTTTGTCACAAGCTTGACATCTTTGTGCTTCCTAACGTTTTCCATTGTCTTTCCAAAAAGAGAATTTTTCATCAATTTACAGAATTTTTTCTCAAATTCGTTAGTTGCTCTTTTTCTGTGTTCAGTGTTTAAATTAATGTATTCTTTTAGCCACGCTTTTTTCTTGAATTTTAGCGTTCGATGAATTTTAGTTAGTTTTATGCCCAATTCCAAGTACATTTTTAGGTTTCGGTAATGTCGTACATATTTTTTCTTTGGTATCAAATTGGTTACTAAATTTGGAATCTGACATTTTGAACCAGGCACATTGAAAAAGTTTGAATCATTTTCGAAATTTTCAAACCATTCAAAATCTTTATATGGTAAAAACTCACTCAAAACGGTCAGAGCATTGTGAAACGCCCCCTCTGATTGCTTTCTGAATTAAGAGTAGCATTTCCACATCATTCAATAAGTGTAGTTCGATTCCAGTGTACTTAAGCATTGCATCAAAAGAAAGTCCCGGTGCTGTGTAATAATGCAATGGATCTAATTTATATGTTGCAAAACAACTTTTTCGAAATTTTTCAAAAATGTCAGCGAAAAGTAAAACATGAGTTTTGAGATACAGATCTGAATACTGCCCTAAATTTTGCATATTAAACGTTTCCTATACTTTACATAATAATCCTCTTTAGAAATGTGGCAATCGTTTAATTTTGAATAAAATGTCTCTTTTGGAGGTAAACTGTCTTCCTCTAATTCGAGGCTCAGTTTTCCAAACTACTCGGCATGAAACGGAAAGAAACGATAAATCTAACAAGGAAGGTACCCGAGGTGTACGTCACCGATTTTCTTGAAATTGTGATTCGTAATTTACGTATTTACGTAAAATTACGAATGACAATTCGTAATTTTTTACTGAAACAAAGTGGGTAACACTTGTTATTGAAAAGCACATATTTATGCATTATTTTTAGTCATCAGACTCACAACCCCCGTTTTTTATTAATGAAAAACTATATTTGATGGCCATTTTTTTCACTATACACATTCCAAAATCTGTTGGATCTTGACAAAATTAATTGTTTTATGCACAATAATCAAAAATAAAGTTGAACTGTTCCGGCATTTTCAAAAAAAATCCCTTGAGGGAGTGAGCTACCCCTAACATTTATACTGTTATATTTCGTTATTCCATTACTATATCATGGTGTAAAACTCTTGGATACTATTAAAATTGTTAAGTAAAGTTGATGTAGTTTGAAATTTTCTGAAATCAGCCCTTACAAATGAATTCATCCCTAAAATTCAATCACAAGTATTATTTTTTCATTACTTAAAAATACCCTCGGACTATTCAGTGGCGCAAAACGTGTAATAATATTAGTTCACATCCTTGGTATTGAATTAGAATTCTTTACCCCACTAATGTATCAAACTCTATTTTTTAATTAAAAAAATGACACCCTTTTCAATATGAAAATACTAGTTTTTTGAGTTTGACGAAAAAAATCTTGGCAGTATGCACAATATCCAAATACGAAATCGACTG
>NC_046661.1:66933524-66973111 GCF_010883055.1 Belonocnema kinseyi
TTGAATCAAAGCCAAATGAATTTTATAACCCCGTAGATTTTAGTTTTGGTAATGATTGTAATGAGCGTTGTGAAGTTCCTGGTTGCTCTAACCCAGCAATTGGAAGATGCTCTTGGTGTAAGAAATCATTATGCTTGAAACATTTTTTTAATGATTATCATTATTGCCAGGATTAAAAAAAGTAATATTAAAACTCAAAACTATTGAAATATTAAATTTTTGAAAATTTTTTTGTACTTTGAATCATTAATTTTTTATTACCTTTGAAAGTCCCATAGAAAAAGAATAAAATCATAGAGATACGACAATATCTCCTGTGGGGCTGGTTCACCCCTTATTATAGGTTTTTTATTAAGGTGAGAACAGTCGATTTCGTATTTGGATATTGTGCATACTGCCAAAATTTTTTTCGTCAAACTCAAAAAAGTAGTATTTTCATATTGAAAAGGGTGTCATTTTTTTTATTAAAAAATAGAGTTTGATACATTAGTGGGGTAAAGAATTCTAATTCAATACCAAGGATGTGAACTAAAATTATTACACGTTTTACGCCACTGAATAGTCCAAGGGTATTTTTAAGTAATGAAAAAATAATACTTGTGATTGAATTTTAGGGATGAATTCATTTGTAAGGGCTGATTTCAGAAAATTTCAAACTACATCAACTTTACTTAACAATTTTAATAGTATCCAAGAGTTTTTACACCATAATATAGTAATGGAATAACGAAATATAACAGTATAAATGTTAGGGGTAGCTCACCCCCTCAAGAGATTTTTTTTTGAAAATGCCGGAACAGGTCAACTTTATTTTTTATTATCGTGCATAAAACAATTAATTTTGTCAAGATTCAACAGATGTTGGAGTGTGTATAGTGAAAAAAATGGCCATCAAATATAGTTTTTCATTAATAAAAAACGAGGGTTGCGAGTCTGATGACTAAAAATAATGCATAAATATGTGCTTTTCAATAACAAGTGTTACCCACTTTGTTCCAGTAAAAAATTACGAATTGTATTCGAGAAATTAAAAAAGTGTTTTTAGGGGTGAACTTCAAGGGTGGGTTTCACCCCTTAAATGGACTTATGGGCACGTATAAAAAAATACGTGTCGAATATTTTTTGATGTTTTATAACATATCACAATTTCAAGAAAATCGGTGGGGTACACCTCGGGTACCTTCCTTGTAAGTTTAACTCTAGTATATATGATGACTAAAAATAATGCATAAATATGTGCTTTTCAATAACAAGTGTTACCCACTTTGTTCCAGTAAAAAATTACGAATTGTATTCGAGAAATTAAAAAAGTGTTTTTAGGGGTGAACTTCAAGGGTGGGTTTCACCCCTTAAATGGACTTATGGGCACGTATAAAAAAATACGTGTCGAATATTTTTTGATGTTTTATAACATATCACAATTTCAATAAAATCGGTGGGGTACACCTCGGGTACCTTCCTTGTAAGTTTAACTCTAGTATTTGGAACATATTTTGTAAATGAGATATATTTTTCTTTATTTACAGGCAGTAAGGAAACATGTCCCTCAAAACTCTGTGCTAATTCTTTAATAAAAAAGTGTGAGTCGTAGCTACTGGAATGATATGAGAGTATTTGTAATTAATGTTGCAGCTCCCACGTGCTGGACGAGGGTACTTACCTATAAAGTGATGATGGTCGCGATGCTTAACATCTTCTTTCTTAAATTCTTTTTCGCTAATATGGCAGAATTTTGCATTTTGAAAATCTTGTTTTTGCTTTGGCGTTAATTTTTCCATTGGTACTGGATTTTTTAAAAGAGAATTTACTTTTAACGCTAAATCTTTTAATTCTTTTATATTACATTAAATGCAATCCTTTTCGCGGTATACTTTAGGTTCTGAGGCCGAATCGTTAAAATTACATTTTGTATAATACGCAACACTAGTAATGATATGCTTTTGATACGCCGCTTTATCTGTTTGTGAATTTGTAACTGGTTCCAGCAAACATTCAATGTCTGCATATACTGCAAATGGTACATTTTCTTTGTATCTGTAATTTTTAAACTTTAATATGTTCCTACCATCCTCCTCTGTTGTAGGCATTACTCTACAATTATTCAAATTTTCGCAATCAGCTCTATGGTTGATCAGAGATTTTTCAAATTTAAAGTGGCACAAGCGCCTATCGCAGAACCATGTGCGACACTTAGAATTTGTAAATTGTGATTTTATGAGTCGAGAGAGACTTCTAAACCATGCGAAATAATGATACACTGGATTATTTTCAGACTCATTGTTATCATAATCAAAATCAGTATTTTCAATCATTAGCAAGTGAATTGTAGGACATTTTGATATTTCATTGCTTATATAAAGGGGGACAATCTCATCCTTTTTCCTATTTTCCGCATGTTCTACACCATAAACATTTATACGCGATTGATTAATTTAAAAAAATTTTTTAATATCTTGAAAAGTGATGGGAAAGTTGATTCCATCACATTTCAAGAGCGTATCAAAATGTGGGTAGGAAGAGACGCGATCCATGTTCTTGTCAGCAGAGCAAAGAGCGGCCATTACCAACTAGAGAAAACAGTACTCGTCACTATTCTTATCATTTACAACTGCTCTTTTTTCTCTAATAAAATTAGGTAATTGCACAAAAGTTGATGAGCCTACTGCAAAAGGTGCGTATTTATTTATATGAACATTTAAATTTATAATCTCTTTTAATCTCCAACCAGACTTTTTTTCTGGAATTCCTCTACTTTAGTTAAAAGTTGTTCTCTAACCTTACTTTCAAACCATTCATTTATTTCGGTTGCTTCTAAAATAAGTTCATTGTTAGTATTAAAAAATTTTATTGATTCGATTTCCCTACCCTCTTCTATAGCACTAAATTTTGCTGCAAGAATGACATTCGTTTTTAAGCCCCCCACAAAGGTTTTCAACGTATTTTTTTGGTCTATGTGTAATCATTGTTTTTGTATTCATGAAAAAATCATCTGAATTTTTATGCGTTAAATTTATAACCAAACCTGTTCTCACTCGACTTTTGAAAGCAGACTCCAGATCCTGCCATCTGATTCTATCTCCTTTCCTATCCAAACCCTCATTCACGCCAGTTTCACTCTTCTGAAGTTCTTTGAATGTGCGGTTTTTGGATGTTAGTAGACCAATTGTTGACTGTAATTTATTTTTTCACCCATAAGAGAGATGCTCCTTTCCCTGCCTTAGAATTTTGTTCAACCTCCGAATATTCTGCGTGCACTGATGTGTCCAGTAGGAGATTTCGGAAGTTCTTGCATTTTCATACAGCACTTCATAGGCATCTTCATAAATTTGAATAAGCTTTCTGCAGTCTAGTGAGTCCATTTTGAATGAGCACTTGATGGCTAGCAGAAAACTGGAAACAAATTCTTCGCTATGAAGTGACATTTATACTCCAACAATTTCACAAATAATATTTTCAATGAATTGCACGGAGTTTAAATTTAAAAAAAAAATGTAATTTAATTTGATTTTAAATTTGAATAGTTAAAAATTTTTAATATAGTTTAAATTTGAAAAACCATAGAAGGTACACTAACCGATTTTTAAGAGACACCAGGTTTCCTATCTTTACTGTACAGGTGGAATATGTTGACGTTCGTAATAATTTTTTAAAAGAATTTTCGCAAAAGATTTATAATAAATTGCATAAAACACGAAAACAGTTCAAAGTCTCTATATTAATTTTCACTTCGCTTCACTTTATTTAGGCTTGTGTGTATTCAACAAATGTTTGATGACAACTGAGGGAAATGTATCCAAAGCGCCCTTTTATAGATGCACATTTGCTATCCTTATCTAGTAACATATCTCCCTCTTTGTCGAATTGTTTTAGAACCTTTTACATTATAATCCACACGTGCAGATATAATTTTTTAACATCGCAAAATGTAATGCGCCATTAAAACTAACCTTGAAGTTGTTTATGAAAAAAATTGGATGATATCATTCATTCTAGAAAATTAAGCATAATAGAAAAAAAATTTTAACGCTGAATTAAATCATCCTCGATTCTCTATAGTCGAAGAGTAGTCTTAGTGGATGATTGAAAACATTTCAAATATTTTATTATAATAATTTTCTGCATTTTAAAAATTTTATTTTAAATCTTTAGCGTGTGATAGTTAAAAAACTGACCTTTCTAAATGAGAACTGAAAAGCGAGATTATATATCTGTGGATGAAAAAGCATGCAACCTCAGTTCGAATATCGTTGCATGACATAAGGAGCAATAAGCGTCGGGCAGTGTACTCTCTTGGTATTTATTAAACGTTCATGAAAGGTCTCGAATTAAATTCATGTTGTCTATAATCTCTCTCTCTCGAGTCTCGAAATTGTTTTCAGTATCTTGTTACATATACCTCGTTCAGAGATTGACGGACCAAGCATATGGTAAAAGAATGAATACGAAAGCGAACGATTGCGAGCTGTAAAATGAAGTTATCTCTCTACAGAGCGATAGCATAGAATAATGAAATGTGTGCAGCCTGAGACTGCTAATGTATGAATGCTTCTGCGAGTTTAAACGCGTGTGGCTGTTATCTCTGGTCCTTGCTCGCTACTTGATATCAGAATAAAGCGACAAGCATCCCTGAGTATATAACCTACCATAAGAAATGCTTTTATATTACTTCCTTACCTTCGATTAACTTTATATATATCTTATTTCATTCTAATTTTTCTCGAAGATTCTAGACTGCAGAAGAATGTTTTTCACAGGCAAAAACTTGTAGTCAAAGCATCATCTATCAGGAATTTTCAAATTAAATTAATAATTAAACAAGATGCCATGCATAACGCTCATATCAAAGTTCATCTGTCCACCTACCTCTTTTGCGCATTAAACAAATAAAGGCAGGAATTTTTAGCTAAAAGCATCATCTATCAGGATGCAATAAATCAAATTAATAGTCAAAACAGGATGCCATGCGTGCTCTCCATATAAATTTTACATATACACGTGAATCTTTTACGCAAATTCTACCTTCACACAATTGCGCAATATTATTCTATGAGGTCATCAAATCTTCCCAGAATCTTCTATAAGCTTATACGCATTAAACAAATAAGGCAGGAATTTTTAAATCAAAACAGGATGCCATGCGAAACCCTCATATCAAATTTCATCTGTCCACCTGCATCTTTTGCGCATTAAACAAATAAAGGCAGGAATTTTTAGCTGAAGTGTCATCTATCAGGAAGCAATAAATCAGATAAATAGTCAAAACAGGAGCCCATACGTAGCTCTCCATATAAAATTTCACCTATGCACCTGCATGTTTTGCGCATTTAACAAACGTCCTATCTCGAAGGAAGCAATAAATCATCCTTGTTTTTCTCACAATAACCTTGATTCTGTTGACATGAATTTGGCTACAGACTACTGCGTAATCGTGACTTCATCAGGATTCTTCGAGAACGTTCTTGAAGCTTAGCACGGACACGAACCCTTTTTTCCATAAAATTTAGCACGGACACGAACCACTACAGATCGAAGCTTCTCGATGCCGGTAAGGTAGGGATCTTGAGTTAGAAACCCCCCTATACATCTACTCGCGGGCCATCGACTCACCATTTGTAATTACTTTGGTTATGATTTAATCTAAATTTTTAAAAATTTCTCCCAGATGACGTTTTAAATAATCCGGTGCAGGATCCGGCGCACCCGGGTCATCACCTCACCACTGGTAGTTATTTTGGGCATTGGAAAAATTTGAATTTTGAAAAAGTTCTTGTAGAGTACGTGTAAAACTACCTAGTGCACGATCCTTCGTACCCGGGTTGTCATCTCACCATTTGTAGTTGTTTTGGTTATGGATAAAATTTAAATTAAAAAAAAATCTCGCAGATGACCTTCTAAATGACCTGGTGCGCGATGCGACGCACCCGGGTCGTCGACTCACTATTTGTAATTGTTTTGGTTATTGACCAAATTTAAATTTGGATTGAACGAGACGAAGAAGAAAATTGCTATCGGATTTTGGTCCATGGGAGCTAAGTGTGGCGAAAATGAATCACGCACATTTAGATTAAGACGATCTGTTGAAGAGTATTTTGGAGCTAGAGCCAATCGAAAACGCCAGGCGACATCAGATGTATCAGCGAATAGACGAGATCAATGAAAGAGCGTCGGAGATAAGCACAAAGTGAAGGATCAGCGAAGTACGACGGCAGCCGCAACGTCTAGAACAGAGGTAACGTAGCTTAATCAAAATGGAAACAAAGCACGGAGCGACGTAAGAGCGAGCGACTCACGAGAATATTTTCGTTGTAAAAAAGCAGGCCATATAGCGCGCGATTTTTCTTTTTTTAAAATACGAACCGAAAGTTCGAAGAGTAAATCAAATTTGGAAATGTCGAAATTGATTTGTTCATAGATCCGGGAAGTTCGGAATGTCTAGTTAAAGAATCAGTGGTTATCAAACACGGTTTTAATATCATTAAAATGCCTAACGAGATTGAAGGTTTTGGAGGGGGCGTAGTAACTTCAGTCGGAATGATACGTGAACATTTAATTATAGACGGGTCATACGTTTTCGAGTTGTCAAGGACGATGCTCAGTGTTAGAATGTTATTGTAGGTCGAAATTTTACAGAAAACGAAAAGATTTCCCGTTTGAGGCATTCTCGCAGAACCGAAAAACTCAGTACAAAAATTTCCTCAAGTATCAAAAAAGGCTACATTATCACGAGCTTCTATTAGATTTGTTCAAATTAAACTAGATGGGCGTGAAGTATATCTCCCGTTTCAAAATTATAGTGAATCGATAGTGGTCGTACCAAAGGTAATAATTTTAAACAAGGTGATAGCAATTAAGGAAAACGTGCCTGTGATACAAATTTCCCGAAAACGCGTGACTGTAGATGATTTGGCAGAAGACGCACAAACGTTAAATAAAGATTGACGAAAGGAAATTTTTAATTTATTAAATCGATTCCGAAATTGTGTCGCGTTAGTTCCTCCGAGCTCGGGTGCACTGATCTTATTCAGATAGATATACAAATGAAACCCGATACCGAACCGTGTTACAGTAAACCGACCCTAAGAATGGCGCTAAAAGAGAAACGATTAAAAATAAAGTTAGAGAATGGAAAGAGGCAAAACTAGTAATTGAGACTGAGTCGCATTATGCTAGTCCTTGCCTTCTAGTAGAAAAATCTTGTAGTAGTAACAGGCTTGTAGTTGATTATCGAAAGATAAACAAAAACACAGCACGCAAGAACTTCCCACTTTCTAATCTTGACGATAGTTTGGCAGGTTTACAAGGAGCCACTATATTCGCAGTTCTGGATCTGGCTCAGGGATATTTACAGATTCCCTCGACCGAGCAAGCAAAGGAAAAAACAGCTTTCATCACTCAAGATGAAACTGAACAAATCGAAAGGGCTATCTTTGGGCTGATGAAGCCACCTTTTATTTCGTGAAATTAATGAAAATAATTTTTACTCCATATGTTAACAGTTTGGGTTTGTATTACTTCGATGATATCTTAGTACACGCATGATCTTGGCAAGAGCTTATACAAAAGCTCAACTAAATTTTTGAGCCTTTTTAGAAAATGCGGGTTTAACCTTGAATGTTAAGAAATGTCCATTTTTTTGAAAGTATTGATTATCTTGGATACAAGATTGGGCACGGAGGAATGAGTCTAGGTGATAAGTCTTTGTGTTCCAATAATTGCCTTGTTTAAAAAGGATGATAAATGTGTATGACACGGTCAACAAAATAATGCATTCCAGGTAATTGAATCAATAATAGTGTCGTCCCCAATTTTAGCTTATTATAATCCGAAATCAACGGGTACCGAACTGCAAACTGATGCCAGTTCGATAGGACTGGGTGCAATGCTTTTCCAGGAAGACGAGGAAAAAGTTCTTAGATGAGTATACACTATTAGCAGGCAAACTTATAAACGACACAAAAATAAAAGGGTATCTATCGGATTCTGAAGGCATTACAGTAAAAGTCCAAAATTTTTAAGTGGGAGGTACATACAACGTCCCGCGCAGGGACAGACGGATTATTCACGAATAATCGGAGGTTTCCTCTCTCGACCTTCTCAGAAACGGAGCCGAATTAGTTGGTACTTCAGTTTACCCAATTTCGCCCAGTTACGACCGGTTTTTTCTTATCAGAATGTCTCTCGCGAGTGTCCAGGACATTTATCAGTCCTACTGAAATCTGAAAGCTACTCTCTATTAAATGCCTTATAGAAACTTATACAATTGGACAAAAGTGTGTATAGAACCATATAGAGCCATATATGATGTATAAAATTTCTATATGGCTCTATATGGTTCTATATATTCTTTTGTCCATTTCTATAGGTTTCTATAAGACATTTAACGGAGGGTACTTTTAGCGTATCCGGACAACGATCTACGAGAAGTCTTAGCAACGGCAGGAGCACCAATAAATCTTACTCATTATCGTCTTGTGGACTCCACACTACGGACGTTTCTGGATCGAAAATTGGTTAGTTCGTTGGAATATTTTTGAGGTCACAAAAGCCATTAATCGTGGAACTATATTTCACTTAATATGTAATTTCTTGCACAGCTGTCCAAAGCCCACGTTTTTTGAATTTTCGATCAAATATTGCCACACGCAAGCGAATTGAAAGTGAGAGTTATTGTAATGCAAAGGATTTTCCCCCTTCAGTTGCGATAGCGTTTTTCCAAACTTTTCTATTAAAAATTAATAATCACTTTTTATTTAAAAAAATTTTTTTGAAGAAAGATGTGGACTCAATTTCAATTTTTTTTAAATGTAATACACATTTTAAATTCTACACTGTAAGCAGCTTTGAATTTGAAACATTTAATGTTGTTTAAAGTAGTATCAAATTGAAAATTATTTTTATTTAAAAGCTCTAATGCAATTTAGATTTCATTGAATTTTAAGTGATAAATTTTTAAAGTTCTTTCTTTTTTCTATTTTCTACATGTTATTCTGAAATAATATCATTTACAGATTCTCAGTTTGATCAAAAACTCTTAAATTTTGAACGCTTTGCATTTATTTTTTGATCACTTTTATTATTATTAATATGTTTTTAATTATTTAGTATCATTAATGTCGAAAATATTTATTTGTGAACAATTATCGGAAATTGCTTAGTTCGAATACTTTGAACAAAATACTTTTTATTTCAAGGCCTGTCAAGTTATACCAGAAAAGAGGGTTCTCCGAGCCCTTTCAACTGGGATTTTATTCTAGGGGTAATACATTTCATCTCAGTTTCCCATCCTAATTCCCGTCCTAATTACGCGTACCAGCTACGCGGCCATCTTGCACGAGTCGACCCGCGCTAGATTTGATGTTGTGAATTATGGTTAGGCCTTGCAATGAATTTAATTATATCGTTTTTTGAAAGAAAATAACGTCACGTAAAATCACTTAACGAAAAATTGTGATTACTATTTCATTTAAAATAATTAAATGCGACAGTAAGGACGAAATCATTATACACCTTCATTATCCGGTGTTAAAATAAGAAACGGAAAAGCTGAATATCATTCGTATGAAAAACATTTTTACTACCAGACAATCGACATTCTACAATCATTCGACACGTGAGCGATTCTTTCGAACGAAAGAATCGAGAAAAAATTGACCCTAATTCGATCGTTTTTCGAGCATACCGAAATGTAACCCTCTCGTCACGATCAAATGGTGGTCAAAGTTTTATCAATTTTCATGACTCCATAGCGTAGAATAAAAATTAACTGAAAAGAGACTCTACGTTTGGCTACATAGGTATATTTTACAACGGTATTTTTACTGACTCCGCCTGGTATCAGCTTCCTTAAATCCTTAACCCTTCCTTGATAATAGCCACTGCTATACATATTTATCCTCAAGGCAGTACTCCGAATCCGGCCATCTTCGCCGATTGTTTTATGATTTCTGAGTTTGCCAGGAACGTTCTGAGAATATGCCTCTTAGGTGCCAGGTGAGCCTATTGCACAGTAAACCACGTCCTACTTTGTATCTGGAAAAGTGATCCTCACCCACTCAGCGATTCGGCAGCCCTCCTAGCAGGCAGCAGATAGAGAATACGGTCAGACTAGTGCTGACTAAGCGATCCCTCTGAGGTCATCAGTTAGAATGACAGATTCGAAGCCATGTCACAGTGTGTTATGAACGAAAAATTGAACGTATTTGTTAAAAACTAGCCAGACACTGGAAAATCTTGGGAGTTTGCGAAGCATCGTATCACAGTCAATTCAAAGACATTCTTAATTATGTGTGTAAATTGAGCCTATTATTTAAGAAATAGCCTAACTGTAGATTTTAAAATGAAAATTGTTTAAATAATTAATCATTCTTGCAAAGTATTATAGAAACAAATAATCGGAAACACATTATTAATTACTTCCGTAAACAAATTCAGTCTATTCGCCGAAAAATAGCCAAATTCTGAATTCTTTCATTAAAATTTTTCATCAAAACTTACCACTGGTCAATGAGCATGTGTAATGTCGATAAAATTGTAATCCTCTCGGTGGGAATTTTAAATTAGATTAAAAATGCAAGTTGTGTTCTTTATTCTTATAATTGTTTATTGACATGTCTTACTTATTTTTGACATGGGAAAACTGTGGAAAGTGATAAAAGGATGCTGCCGTGAACTCGGTGAACATGATTGATAATAATAGATTTAATGTTTTCACGATGATTCATTTTGATATAAAGAGGTTCCACTTCTACTTTCTACTCCCTCACTTTCTTTACTTCTCGTTTCTCTACTTACTACCTTTCTCTACTCTTCCAATCTAATTACTCCTTTTTTTATATCTACTGCTTCTCCCTTTCCTCACTTTTTCCTCATGCATATAAATTCCATTTATAAAAATAAAAGAGATCGAAATAAAACGTAAAAGTAAATGGAATTTTTATTCTTTACCTGTGAAATTTGTTGTTCTACCTTAAATTGTTTTTTTTTTACCTCAGTAGGTAATAAAATATATGCGACAGCCGATAGAAATAAGAAAAAACCAAAAATACATACCCGCATTCTATATAAATACATTTCAATACACTTCCACAAACGCAGTATTTCCGTACATTTGCATGGAAATATACAGGGGTCTGGCCAGACCACATGTGCTAAACCGAAGATTATCGTAACGCGTACCAAACGGAGGGTTAAAAAAATTAAACCTTTTCGTTGAAAAATAGCCAAATTCCTGAATTTCGTTATAAAAATAGTTTACATGATAACTGTTAGGCATTTGCGAATCATCATATCAAAAAGTCAGGGCAAAACAATTCTTAGGTCAGGTAGTAAAAGCCTACCAGTGGGCAAAAAAATTAAGGTTGTCCTAGGGACGTCTTTGCGACATCGCTAAGACATCTTTTATAACATGTCTTTTAGTCATCCTAGGGATAATCTTAAAACTTCTAATGTCAGTAAAAAAGATGTCCCGAGAAAGTTCATGTCTTTAAGACGTCTTTTGATCATCTTTAGGAAATTGGACTTCTTAGAGACGTTGCTTGGCCTGACATAGGACGTCCTAGGAATGTCCCAAGGACGTTTGAGAGCAATGTTTAAATGATTAATAGTTTTTGTGAATTTGCAAAGCACCATAGAAATAATTCATCGCAAAGACATTCTTAGTTTATAATTATTTTCTATGTTGAGACCACAAGTACCCCGGATGCTTAAGTGATCCCGTTGCGTTCCCTTGTGAGTCCAAGCGTGACCCCAAAACCCTCTTCATGCGGCGAGGACCACAGCCACGCTATTAGCGGACATATGTGACTCTCTGAAGCAGTTAATGCCCATGAGTTTCCTTAATTTGTAGTACTGTGCCATATGGCCCAATTTTGATTGTGAAGCAAACTTCACTCCTTCTACGATACACACCGGCTCCTGCGTTTTATTATTTATGGAGCCATCTGTAAATCAATTAACCCCATCAGTAGTTAGGTTTTCTTCGCCGTTAACTTATTTCTTCTTTGCGAATAGGCTAAAACGGTCATTTTTGTGGGAGAGATAGCGAGTGGGCGTTTTGTCACTCAGCAGGCTCAGGGTCGGCCTGCTCATGATGTCAGTTGGGATACGCATTGCCCTGGATTTCCATCCGCCGTTTACGTTACTCAGATTTACCGATAATCCAGTTTCTTGCACCAGGAATCCACTATCCCTAGTGCTTGCTGCATTATCCTGAAGATTGCATCAAAATACTCACCACGCACGATGACCAGCATATCGTCCGTGTAACTTAAATGGTGGTAGCCCTTACTCGTGAGTGCAATCATAGCCACCCCGATCACCTATGTAGAGGTGTAACTGAAGGCTCCTTCGATATCCACAAGGGTTCAAATCGCAAAGCCTTTCTGTTTCAGTAGTCCTTTTATTAGGTTTACTACTCTGATTAGGGCCGTCGACGCCGAGTCACCTGCTCTACAGGCGTGTTGCTCCTTGTGATTTTAGTAGGAAAGATGTAGGGCTGACGGCAATCCTTGATTAAGTATAATCGATCCTGCCATCTGGACCAGGATACTTGTAACGACTGAAAGACTTCAGGGTTCATCTGACCCTATAGGGGTAACAATATCGTGGGCTAGCCGACGTTGCAGGCCAAGTTGAGCCACAGGCGGCTTTAGTTGTTTCAAAGGTATCGTCTTTCTTTCGCCAGACCTCATACAGTCCGGGAAATGTGCCTTGATCAAGTGAGTCAGGTTCACCTCGTCCGACGCTGACTATCCTCCGCCAGGCAATTTTAGACAGCCAAAAACAGCGTCTGGGTTTGTATAGAGCAGCTTGTCCAGTCTAGTAGCCTCTGCTCCTTTCTCGAAGTATGTGCAAAAGTTGGTACAACTTTATTGCTTCACCTTACGTATTACATCCCTGTATTCTTTCATAATCATCGTAAAGGTGGTCCATAGTTCATTCGTTTTGCCAATACTGGCAATGTTGAAAATGTTGACTGCAAGCTCCACGGCCCCACGTCTCTAATTGACCTGAGGACTTCCGAGACTGCGCTCCTCAGTTCCGTGCAACACTGATCCCAGTCCGTTTTTCTTGGATTCTTGTCCTACTTAGGGCCCACAGTCACGATGGATTTCAAATAAAACTCTATCTGTAAGTGATCTGAGAGAGTAGGTTCGCCTGAGATTCTCCATTTCTTGACATTGTCTCTAAAACTACCCGTAAAGAGTGATGTCGATGACTTCCTCCCGGACTGAGTTATAAAACGTCGAGATATTCCCCATTTTGAGAGAGACCTCTTACCTCACAGTGTTCCACCAGTGTACGTACCTCCTCTGGTGGGTTGACATTACTGTCATATTAAGCCGATCCCATGATTAACTCCATAACATCTCTCAAATCGGTGACTTCCATGATCAGGTCTTTTGTACATAGTTTTAGCAGCGGGACAACGTTGACTCCCTTTGCCAGTATGCAGGCCTTTGGTTTGGCTGCCTTCAGACCCCTGTAACCAAAACAAGCCCCCCATCCCTAATTCCCATCAGCTTGCGGGAAAAAGGTAGAAGTGCCCGCAACAAGATATCTAGCAGAGATCTTAATGCATATATCATTCACGAAGATTTTAGTCGAGAAAACGCGGCATTTGCAGAACCAACCTATCTACCCGTGCATATATAAAGGGCCCATTTTTATATGTCTTATTTTGCATTCTTTAATGCTGCTTTAGCGCTCTTTGAAAATAAGACAAATGCAAAGTCAAACAAGACCATAGAATAACAAAAGACCGATTCTGAGAAAAAAATTCAAGAAAGAAAGAGAATTTTAAAATTACACTAGAAAAAAATAGACAATTTCAATTGTATGTTAAATGTATATGTTAATGTAAGTGATCGCTGTGTAATGCTGAAACGCCAAAAAAAGAGAGAGGTTAGCAGAAGCAGAGTGATTAAACGAAGTTCTGGACTGGTTTCGCTGGTTAGATCTCCAGCGTATTCTCCAAGATGTTCAACAGGTGCCCTGGGGAACGTAGTTTACTTTGTTTTTACCATCTCGTTTGCTGTTGGTTCATGGTTAACCTTAACCTCAAATAACAGCGGCTCACAGAAAAAAGTTGCCTGCGTGAGAAAAGTGACTTGGCTACCCTTATTTATTTTGAACCGCTGAATCCAAATCTGGCCTCAGAATTTCTCCTACACGTCTCAGTTTTCCCCTAGATGCGAAAAGTATAGAAAAGCCTAGGGATTTCTAGTCACATAGGCCAGCGATTCCCAAATTTTTTCGCTCTTTCTGGGAAGCGGTAGGACCGCCACCCTCAAATTGTTTTCATAATACTTAAACCCAAGGAGAGGGGGCACTTGACTGCCTGTAATGCGGGCATGTGTTGGCTCGCCACACTCGACCTTCCGATTGTAAGAAAATTCGAGCATTTAATTGTGTCATACCTTTGTAACTTCAGTTATTGTAACACGTATCAATCTCACAACAATGAAAGGCATTCATGCTAGGTCAACAAAAGTAGTTGCATGCTCACCGCGGGGAGCCTACCTTGGAACCTACCGAGCTACCCGGCCCGGGGTAGCACCCCCCTACCGCCGGGTAGTAGTTTGGGAATCGCTGACACAGACCATACAAAAAAAACTTTCTGCGCGAGAAAAGTGGCTAGGCGACTCTTCTGGATTTTTGAGCCGCTGAATCCGAATCTGATCTCAGCATTTCTCCTACGCGTCTCAATTTTCCCCTAGATACAGAAAATAGGGAAACCCTAGGGATATTCTGGACATTATTTTGATAATACCATTATACGGAAAAATAAACATACATGTGTCATATTCTTATGTGCTGGGACTCGTAAAGACCAAATTCATACACAAAAAATCCCCAATGTGCTTTCTGTTTTCCCTAGCTGGGATAAAGCTAGGGAAATTGATGGACTCTCTCATGTTATACTGACTTATGTGACAAAAAATAACAAAAATGTTATTTCCTCTGCAGTTTTGCGCTCTCTATCTAAATTTGACCACGACATTTTTTGGGCTTTAACATTTTCTCCGTAGATGCAAAAGTCGGGAAAAGCTTTAAGGATTTTATGGTCACGCAGGCTATAAAAAATTTGCCTGCACGAAACAAGCGACTAGGCTACCCTTATGGATTTTGAGCCGCTGAATCCAAATCCGGCCTCGGAATTTCCCCTATACACTTAGTTTTTCCCTCGATGCAGAAAATAGGCCAAAACCTAAGGCTATACTGGACATTATTTTGATAATACCAGTGTACGTTAAAATAGACACATGGTTGTTATATTGTTAAGTGCAGCGACTTATAGACTTAATGTGTACACAGATATTCTCTATTGTGCATTCTGTTCCCCCTATCTTGGGTAATTTTAAGGGCTTTCTCATACTGTATAGATTTTTACGGGAAAAATAACAAAAATGCCACATCCTTTGCACAAAGGCCCACAAAAAAAGTTGTCTGCACGGGACAAGTTAATGATTTCGCACGCAAAACTGTAAAGGATATTAGGTTTCTGTTATTTTCCCGTATAAATATATATAATCTGATAAAGACCTTCAATTTCTCTAGAATTACCTAAGCTAGGGAAAATAGAAGGCACCCTAAAGAATGTCTGCGTACAAATTATGTCTCTACAATTCGTTGCACTTAAGAATATTACATCAATGTGTCTATTTTCGCATATACTGGTATTATCAAAATAACGTGCAAATTATTTTTCGGGTTTTCCTAATTTTCTGCATCTAGAGGAAAATTGAGACGTGTAAGAAAAATTCTGATGCCAGATTTGGATTCAGTGACTCAAAATCCATAGTCACTTGTCTGGCGCAGATAAATTTTTGGTATGGTCTGTGTGACCTGAAAATCCTTAAACTTTTTCCTACTTTTTGCATCTAGGGGAAAACTAAGACGTGCAAGGGAAATTGTGAGGCCACATTTGGATTTAGCGGCTCAAAATCCATAAGGGTAGCCTAGTCACTTGTCTCGTGCAGACTACTTTTTTTGTGGGCCTGTGTAATTATTAAACATGTTATAACCGAATAGTTATTTAGAACATAGTGTTCTTTAAAATTACAGTAATTTAAAATTAAGTAATCAACTGAGAGCGGGCGAGCACAGTTTTAAGTTGCGCACCGACATCAGGCTCGTTTCCCTTCTTGTTGAGAAGCGTCGATTGGGATAAATTGGTTAGAGAGTGCGAACACGCCGGGTACATACGACACTCTCCCACCAGTTCTCCCCATGCGACGGTTCTCTGGACAGAGGGCTCAACTTGGCCCGAAACGGCGGGTAGCCCACGATATTGTTACCCCTCTAAGGTTAAGTGGACCCTGAAGTCTTTCAGTCCTTACAAGTATCCTGGTCCAGATGTCAAGGATTGCCGTCAACCCTACATCTTTCCTACTAAAATCACAAGGAGCAACACGCCTGTAGAGCCGGTCACTCGACGTAGATGGCCCTAATCGGAGCAGTAAACTTAATAAAAGAACTACTGAAACAGAAAGGCTTCGCGATTTCAACCCTTGTGGATATCAAAGGAGCCTTCAGTTGAACCTCTAGATAGATGATCAGGGTAGCCATAATTGCACTCACGAGTAAGGGATAACACGGTTTAAGCTACCCGGACGATAGTGCAAGAAGACTGGATTATCTGAAAATAAGCGCAAAAAGCTAGTAACGACCCTATAGCTCTGTAGGACAGCCATAGGGAAAAGTTGGGGCTTGAAACCGGAGACACTTATGTGGATCTTAACAGCGATCCTGCGAGTCAGGCTAACCTACGCGGGGCCAATTTTGTGGAGCAGGGTCGAATAGTCAACTGTGATGTCTCGACTGGAAAGTATCAGGCGACTGATTCTAATAGGCCTCACTGATGCCTCGAAGTCGACACCCACGATGGCTATATATATATATTTATTTGTGGGTGAGTTTATGGCCGCCATCTTGCCTTTTTGTGAAGGCGCTTATGCCTTTTTTTAGTTTTGTGGGCAAGCTTTGAAATGAGCCCTTTGGCATATTATTTTGTCACGTCAAATTTTTGCGGCAGCACTGATCCGGTGACATGACGAAATAAATTGCCAAAAGGCTCATTTTAAAGCTTGGACACAAAACTAAAAAAGAGTGGACTTTTATCATTTTTGTATATTTTTCCAGTACTCTTCATTGCTTGCAATTAAACACAGGCCTTAAGTTCGTGCTATCTGGCCTAAAAATAGTATTAATATAATTCTGAAGGAATGTTAGACTGCATTAGTGGGCTCGTAACATGCATGTACCTTATTGCTTGAAAAAAAACAGTAACAAGTGATTTAAAAAATTCATTTTATTCAGTAGCCGAAAGTTCTAATTTTTGTCTCTCTTTAGTTAAATTCTTTTTTCGTACTCGTCTTATATGTTTTTTAATTTTTCCAGTGTTCTTGAGTTCCTCGAATTGAGATGCTAACTGCAGTATTCTCTTCTCAGCTGAAAAAAATATATTAGTTTACCTTGACGGCAAGAAGGGCTGAAACCCAGGCAGTGGTGAAGAGTACTTGCGCACGCGTTAGAAAAATTTCCCGCATATTAATATCGTTTGGATACTTTTGGAATATGTATATGGGTTTATTTTCAGGACAGTGCGACGCCAAAATGTATCACAGAGATTTCTTAATGAAATCGACCTTTCGAGCACTGTATTCTGGTATTTTTCACTTCAAAATTATTAACATCGGTCTAGTGGAATATTCATTATTATTGGTTAATTAATTTTTTATTATTAAAAAAATGGAATTTCTTTAAATAATTTTTTCAACAGTTTCTTTTCTCTTAAAATTATTACTATTAGTCTGGTGGAATATTTAACAACATAGGTTCATTGGTTTATAATTGTTTAAACAAATGGAATTTGTTCAAATAATTTTTTTAATTCTTTTTCGTCAAAAAATTATTACTACTGGTCTGGTGGAATATTTATTTAATTTTTTGTTATTTTTTTATTTATGTTTATGTATTTTCATTAATTTTCAGCGATTTAAACAAATGAAATTTGTTTAAATATTATCGTTTCGAATTTTTTAAAATAAAAATTATGAATGTGGGTCTAGTGGAATATTTATCATTATTGGTTCAATTATTTAAGCAAATTCTTTTTTTTTGAACAATTGAAAATTAATGAAATAATGATAATAAATATTCCACTAGACCAATAGTAATAATTTTTAAGGAAAAAAATTAATCATGGACAAAACATATTTAAACAAATTCCATTTGTTTAAATAATTGGAAAATAATTAACCAATTATAAGAAATATTCCACTAGATCAATATTAATAATTTTAAGTTGGAAAAATACGAGAATAGTGTTCAAATGGTCGATTTCATGAAGAACTGACATTTTTGGTTTCAAGGGTAATTTTCAGGTAGTCGTGGGGGCGCGTTAGGGGGTGTAAAACCTATATTTATGATACACGAAATTCTTCATAGCAAGAACCAGATTTTCGAATGACGTTTTACGGTTGGAAGTAATAATGCATAATTACATTTTGTGAAGTTACGAACTGCTTTAAAATTACGTCGTCCAACGATTGGAAATTTTTCCATGAGAATTCAACGATTTTCCATCGTAGGACGTAATTTTACAGAAGTACGTAATTTTACAACGTGTAACTACGCATTACTAGATTCGACCGTAAATTCACATAATTGGAAAATGTGACTTTACTTAACTCAATCAACTTTACCACTTGAGACTTAAGAAGAGGATTTGCAGTTGATTATAATTTCACTGTTAAATTTCGGATAGCTTTTTTACGGTTGTTGTCTTTGTCTAGCCAAATGTCGTTATCAAATTTCCGACAAATTCCCCGATTTCCCGAATCGGAATTAACGTTTTTCCTGAGTTTCTCTGGTGATATATATGTCTGAATTTCGAACGTCCTTATTACTTAGATGAGAAATAAAAAATACTAGAAAATTTTGAAAAACTATATTCTTTTATGAAGAACAGCATAATTTTACTAAGAGGACCAGTTTAGGATAAGTTTTAGATCAAATATCTCGAAATGAAAAGTCTAAACATCATGCGCATTTCAAGCAAGGCAAGACGAAATTTTGAAAAATACTAATAATTATTTGTTTTAAGGCAGTATTTTGCTTTGAAACGCTAAAAAAAAGTTATTTTTATTAATTTCTTCTGAGATTATTAATAATGATATCAATGTACGGTTTGTTAGGCTTAATAAACACACTCTAGAAATACATTTTTTTAAAATTCGATTTATTTTATGCACTTTGTATACATGACAACCTCAGTCAAATTAAACTCCTCAAAAAGTAGGTAGGTTCGCGCTGTTGTAAACGTCTCGAGAATGGGCTGTCCGAAACGAAAAAATTAAACAGTGTTAGATGCGGTATGACTCCAGCAACCGGCTGAACTAAGGCAATTAAAAAAATTAATTTTAACTATATTTTTTTTTGCAAAGTAACTGTTAAATAATCCTACTTTTTTGGTTTTTTGTTTTGTTTTTTCGTCGCCATTTTGTTATTGTTGCATATGTATCAGAAATACTAGGTTAGCCGGTTGCTGGAGTCATACTGAATATAAAACTATTTAATTTTTTTATTTCGGACCGCCCATTCTCGAGATTTTTACAACAGCGCGAACCTACCTCCTTTTTGAGGATTTAACGTTGACTGAAGTTTTTATGTATAAAAAGTGCAAAAAATAAATGAAAATTTTTTGTTATGAATTGTAAGAGTTTGCTTATTAAGTCTAACCAACCCTACATAAATATCATTATTAATTATCTTAAAAAAAATTCATAAAAATAGCTTCTTTCTGAGCGTTTCAAAGTAGAATACTGCCTTAAGTTTAGATATTGGCACAATCCAAGGTGAAATCAGCACAGTTTTGTCAAAACAAGATTATGTTTTAAAGAAATTAAACTTTAAAGCAACGGAAAGAAACTGTGTTTACTTAGACTCCTTTCGCAATGTTTCTGAAAGGGTGGTCAAAACTACTGCAATCTAGCTGCATTGTATACAGAAATATTATTTCTTTCATCCCACTTTAATCAAAACGTCTTCTGTCGTTTATGTGTTAATTCATTTTTACTGCAAACATTACGTTGCATTCCAATTCCGTTTAACCACATGACTATTTCTGCGAAAAAATGAAACATTTTAATACCCTTGAAAAGGATAAAAACTGAAGTCATTTTCGCCCGGTTTAGTGCCGTAAAAAAGTTAACCTCAAAGTTGAAGTAAACTTTATTTTATTAGAGTAGTGAAAATAACAAGCAAATCAATTCCACTGAATCTCGTTGAACGTTAAAGTTGTCGCATCTGTTTTACTGATTTTTTTTTCTTCTGAAACAAAAGAATAAATTTCCATGACAGGCTCCATAGCATGTCAAAAAATGTTGAAATAGAAACTACTACTAATTGAAGAAATGCAGTCTATATGAAGATTTTGATTATGTAAGTATATAAAAGTATTTTTTGGAAGCCAATTAAAAATTTGCACTTCTTTTGAGTACACTTTAATTCCATTTCATTAATTTTCAAAAACGACATTCGTTTGAATAGAATCGTTTCAATACTATTTAATTTACTCCTTCTTCTTGATGATGTTTTCAGTAGTAAATTCCAATGATTAGGCAGCTTCTGATTAGCTGCTAATAAATCGACAACGTTAAGCTCGTCGCATACTCTTAGCATTAAATTGCATAACTGCTTAGTTCAAACTGGAGAAAGCAAGGGCAAGAAACATCCCTGAAATTCATCTGACAAACGTCACAGCTGTAGATAATTCAGCGGGTTTACGGCGGGTATATTTCAAGGAGACTCTTTCAGTGTATTATGGTTGTGTTTAGCGTTGAACCCATTTAGCAAAATACTTAATAGCATGTCTCATGGGTTCAGAATACATGATAATCAATGCAGCCAGTGATCGATGTCACAAAGCAGTTTTCAAATGATATCCACATGGAGTTCGGACTAGATAAATGCAGAACAGTGCCTTTAATCAGAGGCGAATTAAGGAACGTAGAGTTAGAGAACGAGTTCGAAAAGGACATCGAGGCACGGGCTGCGGACGAGTCATATAAATATCTGGGTAATCTTGAATATAAGGGTATCCAGCATACGATAATTAAGACAAGCCTAACGACTACTGCATTCACTACGAGACTCAGGTATGAAGAGTTTTCTTACCTCGTCAAACAAAATCAGGGCAATCAACACCTATGCCATCCCTGTCCTCACGTACTCTATCGGACTCATCAAATGGTCTAACACCAACCTTAAAAAGTTGAACAGAATCGTCCGCGTAGAAATGACGAAGCACCGAATACACCACATTAATTCAGCGATTGAAAGGGTAGATCTACCACGACATATATGGGGGTAGGGGCGTTGTAGATGTCAAAAAAGGTGTAAGTCACAAGTTATACAGTTGCAAGACTATTTTAATAGCAAACGAAATGTTGATCTTTACAGCACCATCTGTAAAGAGGATCTTGACTACGCACCCTTGAATTTGCCCTCAGATGAGGCCTTGAATATCAGGGCAGAAACCATAGAGGAATTAGAAATATAATGGAGACAGAAAGCCATCCACGGCAAGCACCCCAAAACGTTAGATCAACATGAAGTGGATATTGATGTATCCAATATTTGACTGACAAAGGGTGTTCTGTATCCAGAAACGGAAGGATCCGTCATTGCGATTAAGGATACATTCCAATGCTCGTTTTAGAAAGCGAAGATTACATATTATATTGAGATGTTACTATCCAAATAGATCATTACATCCCGGCTAATCGACCTGACGTCATGATGCGAGAAAAAGAAGGTGGAGGAGTCTAGATCAACGAAATTGCTTGTCCACTTGACCGAAATTTGCAGTCAACCTATACAACCAAGATCCACAATCATAGAAAGTTAAGGCATGATGTAAAAACTATATGGAGGAATGTGCATCATGCAACTACACATCCCATCGTGATTTCGGCTACAAGCCACGTGCAGGCAAGATGCACTTAATATCTTCAACATTTAGGAGTCATTAGGCTATTGGCATCAACTTAGAAGGCCGTTTTATTAAACACTTGTCGCATTGTAAGAAACTTTCTCGACCACTAGGAATCAAGCGACTTAAAACCGGCGGTGTGGCAGCTGGTAGCTCTAAGAAAGTTCTAAGAGGTGACTGTTGCCACCTCCAACACTCGCGGCCGCTGTTTAAGTATAACAGCGGTAAGGTACGAGCTCCAAACTACACCATGCTCGTAATTGTGTACCTACAATATCATCGTAGGTAGGTGCACCCGAGTGAAAGTTTGTTATTTATATAATAGAGATTTTCTGAGCAGGTAATGCCTTCATCGAAGAGCGGTTTTGACTGCAGAATGTTCAGTTTTAAATAGCAGAGATTCTCTTACGCAGCATGAAATCGTACACGCTGCGACGTTTCTATACCGTGCTGCAAAGGAGTTTCGTCTCCCATTTTACTCAAACGACACTGCACATGGACAATAATCACTAATACATTGGCTGCTCAAAATTCGCGCATATTGAATGTAAATATAGACGATACCAACTGCCGAACGTGCAAGCAAGAGCCAGAAACACTTGCACATGTTCGCAGTTGATGCTCAAAGTATGCATGCTAGGGATACATAGACACAATGCGGCTCTATTAGTGTTATATTACTATCTTCGGCACCTCTACAATGTTCAACTAATGCGCGTCTTGCCGTACGCTTAGGGGGAACTGGAGTCCATTGTGGAAAATAATCAGTGCAAGATTTACGTGGATTTCTCTTTCTCCGTGACTCAACTTATCAGTGATACAAAGCCTGATATTATCCTCAAAATCGGACGACGAAGATAACTTATGCGATTGAATTGTCAGCACCAGCCGATAGTAACATCGCGGCAAAGGAGCAAGAAAAACGGGCGAAATATTAAGGTCTTCTTTTCGAGCTGAGCAGGCTGTACGAAGCCTTTTGCTTAAATTTCCCGCTCTTGCGCAACTTCTAGGATAGAAGAAGTAAGAGTGGACAACGTACATGTTCCAGTTGCTTTAAGGAACCATGATATTAGCTCCTGGAGCCTGCAACTTCTCTATAACAATAGTAACTTCTACAACTTTTCAAAATAATAACAATGTTAAGCATAATATAAAAATTTAAATTTATAAACATAGATTTCCGGGATCTGTTCACGAATTTGTGGTATTTTCCCATGTGTTTCAAGGTGCACCAAATTTCTGGATATTCCGGAACAAGCTGTTCGCAGCACTGCTGCGCAGCACTTTTCACCATTGCCTGATGTTTAGCACTTGTTATATTAGGTACTATTACAGTTTAGATACTAACACTTCTTTTTGAAATTTGGTTTTCCTCCTTCTTTGATAGCTTGGATAATTTCTTGTTTTTCTTCATGTTGCTGTTCTAACTTCAGTTTCTTCTTCTTCTCTTCTCTTAACTGATTTTCTAATCTTTGAATAAGATATTTAATTTTTTTAATAGTTTTAGGATCCTGGGAATTGTTTAGCTCCTCCTTTAAAGCTTTCAAGTCATTCTTTTTTACTTCGTGCAAGAAACTATACGAATGATTGAAAGCCTTTTCGTTAAAAGTTCCACATAAACTATCGAATCTAGGATCTCTTGCAACACATTTTTTCACATGAACAACTTCCTTGAATCTAGGCACTTGTTTTTTTGCAGAAATTTCTCGCGGTCTGTTTTTGTTCTCTCGTTTAAAAATACTATTTTTGTTCTTTCGAGTTCCAAACATTGCCTCATTGTAAACCTTACTGCCGAGTTTTTCCTTCAACTTATGCAAGTCCTCAAAGCTCATGTTAGAAAGTTCAGCACGAATTTCAGTCTACAAATTAAAAAAAAATATATATATATATATTGATATCAGAACTTATATCACTAAATAGATTAATACAATTATAGTGAATATGAACATTTTCCCAAAATAATGCTAAGCCTATTATCAAGACACATTGCGATGTTTGTTTAGTCAAATATTACAATGCTAGAGTTAGACCGTATGTTATAAAAATTAAACCCAAAGACATACAAATTATGCATTTAGGTACACATTTATATGATTTTTTTCATTTTTCGGGAAAAAAAGAATTGTTCAAATAACTTACATTTATTAAACAAATTAAATATAGTTTCCCATGTCATGTTGGATATGCAAATTATCCATTTTTAATTATTTCCATGTTAAAAAATGGCAGAAATTACTGAAACTTAACAGTAATACGTAAAAATGTAGTTTTTTATTTTTGGGCTATATTTGGGGTTCTGTGTGTGGGAGGGGCAAAGGTGACTTAAAATTAAAAATTATTAGCACGTTTTTATTTCGTAGACATGTTAATTTAATTGGATTTTTAAGTTCCCGGTGGCAAGTTTTAATATTTAAATGTCGAAAACAAAATTACTGACATTCTTTTTCTGGAAATTTAAATTTGAGGGGAGGGGTTGACTTGCCCTGTAGCTGGTAAAAGGAATATAATGATATAAATTTATCATTCAATGCAACCCGTCGTGTATTTGTGTAATACAAAAAAGGACTATAAAGATAGATGATTTTAATTCGGTTTTCAAATCTCCCGCGCTCAATATTTGAAAATGCTCGAGATTTGAAAATGACCCATGTGTTGAAAAAGAAAAATTAAAATAATTTTTTATTTCGAAAAATTAATTTGAAGATTATTTAAAAAGATTTTAGAAGATTTCCAAAATAGTCAAAGAAGAATCAGAAAAATTCTAAGGCAATTTTTTTAATTTTGCAGAATAAATAAAAATGCAGGAAAAATTCAAATAATTTTTAGAAATTAAAAGGTTTAGTAAGTCTCACAAGATTAAAAAAAAGAGATTTTTTCTTATATTCGTGTGCAAATTTTTTTAATAATTTTTTATTTTGAAAAATGAACCTTAAGAAAAATTGAAAAAGGGTTTTAAACATAACAACCGATTTCCTAACATTTCTAAAAATAGTTTAGAAGATTTTAAAGCAAAATGTTTCAATTTGGTAAGATTGCAAAATAAAAACGGACAAAATTGGGTAAATTCAAGAATTATTTAGTAGAATTTAAAAGAATTTTGAAAGTTTTGAAGAGAGTAAAACTAATTGTCTCAAAATTTCTGGGAAAATTTAGAAGATTGTAAGGTAATCTTTCTTTCTAATTTGGAATTATATTTGAAAATTTTGAGAAAAATTTGTCAGTTATAAATTTATTTCAGGAATTTAGGAAATGTATCAAATATTTCTTGATTCCTTCCAAAATTCTAAAAATTCTAAACATCTTTTAAAAGGACTCGAAATTTTCACAATATATCGTCCAATTCTATATTATGAAAAAAATTCTTTAAAATCTTCTAAATTATTTTTTGACAAGCCTGAAATATTTTAAAATCTTTTAAATTTTCGCAAGAATCTCTTATGAAAATTATATTTACATAAATTTAAAAACGAGATGATAATACTTATGTTCTTGTTCTCAATTCTCAGAATATAATTTCGACATGGATTTATTATAACACTTCGAAAAATAATTTTCGATTAATTTGAGCGTTGTCAAAGATAACAAAATATTCATCAATGTGCTTTTTTTAAGATTGATATACACATTTTAAACTATTTTAGCTTCGTTGCAAAGTCTGATTGATTAAAAAAATATCACATTTAAGAGTTCGTTATTTCATTGTAATAGAAAACAATATTTTAGGATTTATCATATTCCTTGTTTATCATCTATAGATATATTAATTATATTATATAGTATCATTATATTTAAAAACGGCAACATAACGAAAAAATGAATAACAAAATCATAAATTAGCATGAAAAAACATTGTCGAATTATAAACTAAATGAATTGTTAAATACCCATAAATATTTCTATTCCTGAAAAATAAGTTTGACGAAATTTAAATTTTTCCGAAAATAATTCATAAATGATTAATGAATGATTAATTACATTTTTGCCTTATGATAATTATATTGATAACTCATAAATTAATAATCAATTAACTATGTTCAGCAGTTCTTAATTTTGAGAATTGAAATACTTGTGGGAATTTAATAATTCGTTTATTTTACAAGTCGGTATTAAAGTCGGTGAATTTTAGTTTTGGATATTTTTAAATTCGGGATTTTGTTTTTTGTCAATTAAAGATCTTGTCGTTACTTGAAATTTTGAAAATTTTATAATTTGATGTAATATATATTTTTGGCAATTTTCTTTATTCATTTTTGTATTTGTTATTTATTTTTTAATTATTTTTTATAAGATCTGAATATCCATGTAATTTTTTTCTTTGTTTTAATTTTGACAATTATGCCGCTTTTCCTATATTAAACAAAATAATACGTAAGTACATAAGTCTCATTTACTACCTGACTCTACACCATTAAAAAAAATGATTTTAAAGGGTTTTTCATTATTTTGCAATTTTTATGCATTTTTCTTATGGTACTGCATGGTTTTGTAGAACAAAGTTACTACTAGCGCCGCCGCAAGGCCGTTTTCAACTCTCGTGACACATTTTTTGCATTGGACAGTACAGTGGAAACAAACCGTGGTATAACCTAATTATGAAAGAAGGTTATGTTCCCCAGAGATATTTGACGCTTGAAAGTGTCAAAATCGTTTTGTACTTCGAACTTAATTAATTAATTAAAGCGAATATCTGCAAGTTGGAAGTAATCAATTGTTAATAAAATCGGTTGTTTTACTTAATGATATTTTCTTATTTAGAATTTTGTTTCTTTTCTACAGATTCATAAATTTATAAACATAGCTACTGCAACAAAAATTGTAATCCGTATGATTATAGAAATTGCAACCATGAATCTGATAATCAAATGATGAGAGTTAAGAAGCGGCGAATTATTCTTATAAACTGGGTGTCCAGCAACCTTGAAAACTTGGCATTCTCCTTGAAGTCTTTTTAAACATTGGAGTCTCCTTAAAATTTTTTACGAGAACCATTAATCAAGTTTGTTTTCTTTTTAAACAGTTATTTTATTGAAATACAAAAAGTAATTTAAATCTTTTAGGGTCCTTTAAGAAATCACTACCAGCATGATAATTCTACTTCCAAAAGGGAATTAACAGAAATGAAAGGAGATGTCTACGGGATACTCATCTAGCGCCTCCTAAAAGTCACCAACTCCAAAGCGTCTGCTTCTGGAATATCGGCGGGTTCGGTAACGTTTAAGCCTTAGATAATAAACAAATTAAATGTATAACTAGTGACGTGATAATATGTTTAGCGGAAACATAGCTGACGACAGATTCTTTAAGGCTGCCAAACTTTCTTGCCGATTATTTGATGTTTGCAAGTTGTGCGGCGAAAGAATTTAGCAAAGGAAGAGGGAGTGGAGGTGTAATAACACTTATTAAAAAGGATAGTTTCTTATCAGCCACAATTATAGGTATCTCCAACCTCGTGATCTTAGTTCAGCTAAAACTTCCTGATAAAACCTTAATAATCGATCATTTTTACTGGTCTCCGACAGCAAACACGGAATTCTGCGTGGAATATTTAAACGAAATTTTAGCTAATCTGACTGAAACTTATTCTGAAAATACTTATTTTATAGTAACAGGGGATTTTAACGCGAGATTAAATAACCTAAATTCTCTTGACAAAGATTTATTTCACTCAACTAGTATGTATAACGAAAGATTGTCTCTTAATGAATTAACTACGAAAAGAGGCAGAATGCTCACGGAAAGCATGGGAGAAAATAATTTTATACTGTGCAATGGGCGTACACGCTCAGACACACCTGCAAACTTCATATATATCACTACGAACAATGGGAATAGCGTGATCTACCTATTTTGGGTTAGTATAAACAACCGTCAAAAACAAAAACAAAAATAACCCCCGGGGAGTCTATTGACGTTGAAAAGCTCAAGTGGGATGAAAATAGATTATATGAATTTCATACGCGCCTCTCTTTATCAACAAACCTACATTTCAATAGTAATAATAGTAATGTGCAAAAAAGCATGGTTCAACGAAGAATGCAAGAATTTAAAAATTGAAACTAGAAAAGCATATAGGAAGTACAGGCAAAGTAATAATAACCAGCTTTTATTGTATAAATAGTTGTATAGCCGCGATAATTATAATTCAACTATTAAAGCGGCTAAGAATGACCACCGCAACTTAATAATAATATATGTGTTTAATGTGAATAATAGCCGAGAGTTCTGGAAGACAGTGAAAAAATTTGAAAGTAAAAACCCGTATATAAACGGACTCGACGTGGCGGCGTGGGAGCGATTTTACGAAAGAGTTTATCCCAGTAGAACACTGTCATCTGTTCCTTTTTTTCCGTGACACACCCGTACCTTGATACAGATTTTACGCTTAATGAACTACATAGTTTCTTAAAGAACTGTAAAAATAACAAATCCCCTGGCACAGACAAAATCAACAACGAAATTCTAAAAAACTTACCCCCAAGCTGGGGACACTATTTGCTTAACCTATTTAATGTAGTACTAAGCACGGAAATTGTTCCCGAAAGCTGGTCGCTAACAGAAATGTTTATGTTGCACAAAAAAGGGGATGAAAACGATCCTTATAATTATAGAGGCAAAGCTCTCCTTAATTAAATAACTAGAATTTTGACTGCAATGCCTGCAAATCGAATTACGAACTGGGCCGAGGAAAATGGTATTATCCCAAAAGAGCAAACCGGTTTCAGAAGGGGAAGGGGCATTCACACAGGTTCCAGTAAAAAATGTGCATTTATGATCTTTTTAGATTTTAAACGCGCTTTTAACTCAATTAATCACAACGTGCTCTGGGATAAGCTTTATACTTTAGGCACAAGCGGAAAAATAATATGAATCCTCCGTCGTCTATACGAAAAAGCCAAATTGTTGGTAAGGAGTGAAGGCAAATACACGAAGCCAATAGACATCACGGAGGGGGTTCTGCAGGGCGATAGTCTAAGCCCGCTTCTTTTTATTTTATTTTTATATGATATTGTCACTTTTAAAAAAAAAAGAACGGCATGCAGGGAATTCCGGTGTCCTCTGCGAAGGAGATCCTAATGCTTCTCTTCGCGGACGACGCTGTAATTGTCGCAAGATCTTGGCACGATGCGCAGGCAAACAAAAATCGTTCCCATGAGGAAAACTGAAGACTGCACAAATTTAAAACCAATCTTTTGGGGAAATGAGAAAATCGAATTCCAGAATTCTTTTGTTTACCTCGGA
Source organism: Belonocnema kinseyi (assembly GCF_010883055.1). Classification (NCBI taxonomy): domain Eukaryota; kingdom Metazoa; phylum Arthropoda; class Insecta; order Hymenoptera; family Cynipidae; genus Belonocnema; species Belonocnema kinseyi. Next base: position 66,962,761 of record NC_046661.1, read on the forward strand.
TTGCCTATTTCTTGTTCAGGAAAGTTTTGCAAAGCGGCACAATTCTTCACCAGAAAAGGACTAGCAGCGCTGTTAAAGACCCAAAAAATTCTATATACTTGTAATAATCACTCATGGGACGCCAACGTTAAACTATTAAACTCTATTGTAAAGGCTACAACCTTATACGGCTCCGAAACATGGGCTCTACGGTATATACACCAAATCGAACGAGTGCAAACACAATACTTTAAAATACTCTATACGTGGCAAAAAAAAAACACACCCAGTCATTTTGTATTTCAAGAAACAGGTATAGAAACATTAAAATTAATTGTAATAAAACGAGCTATGAGCTGGTTTTATGATATGTTATGATAGCCTCATTGATCTTGATAGACAGAATAAAATAAAGCCATGTTACAATTGGGCATCTCAAATTAAAGATATTATCTCAGAAACAGGAGACTGCACTCTATGGTCGTAACAAAGTATTTTGTGCAGCGGAGAGATCAGAAAAAGGTGCGAAAATGTTAGGAACACGTGAGAAAACAATTTAAAAAGCTATATTATGGACAAAGCTATAAACTCAGGATACAGTAAAATTTACGGACACCTCAGTCACAGACAGATAACAACAGAGTCATACTTAACATTTAAATTACCACTTAGCAAAATAAGAGTGATTAGCCAATTAAGATTGGCTGATCACTCCAGGATCAAAATAACTAACGGAGGAAACTCTTTTACAGGGTGTCTAAAAAGTCCCGGGACAGTTGGATATTTCCTCAGGTAAAATATTTTTCAAAAAAGTGAAGGTCATTCCTGAAGTAAATTTCAACGAGAAATTCAATGGTGACCTTCATTTTGACCTTGGAGTTGACCTTCATGGCTTTTTGAAGGTCAACTTTGTTTTTTTTTAATGGAACCCCCCTTTTTTTACATCTGCAATCGATAGGGCATACCGAACTACTCCAAAAAATGGGCTATGTAAGCGGAACGCCTACTCTACCACAGCCAGAACAAGCTGGCAACAAAGAAAGAGAGGTGACACTAAGACCAACCGCGGGTAGGCATCCGATAGAGGATGAGCGATGCTTTATGAGACGGAGAAACGTTAACACCCAGGTTTCTCTCATACCTAAAGATATGGCTGAAATGGATGACGAGTTTCGTGGATATTTTTCCGAAGAATCCGACCTCCGGACTATCAATTCTTGTGTGTATAATGCAGCGAGAGCTTTGGCTGATGCGAACCGTAAAATAAAACTAACATTTGATCATAAGACCAAAAGACGAATTCATTAACTCGCCGTAAAGATAGGCTGGGCAAGACGGTTCGCGTCCCGCATTCAGCGTGTGATTGACTACATAATATCTGGCAAGAATTTTACCGCCAACGTTCGAAAGTTCGCGCGCGAACTCCGGATCCGTTATCACACACTTGACAAGTCAAAGCTGCTGAACATCAGGCAACATATTGTTGAGAGAATCCGGATACTATCTGACGCTAAAACCGCCCAACTGACCCGCGCAAACCAGAGGAGGTTAAAGTATTTTGGAGAGAAGTCTATGAAGTGCAACATAGACTGGACGACGACTCAGAGAACATAAATAGCTTCAAGGAGCTCTTTGATGTCCTCATAACACCTGAGGAAGAATGCTCTCCCGTCACTACCGAGGAGGGGAAAAAAGTATTAAGAGGTATAAAGAACTATTCCGCTCCAGGACCAGATTCTATCAAGACCTTTTGGTGGAAGAAGTTTCCTTCAACCCATCAGCATTTGGCCCGTATTTTTACTTTATATTTAAAGTCGGAAGATCCAATTCCGGAGCGGTTGGTGGAAGGACGCACAGTACTACTGCCGAAAATGGGCAACTTAGCTAACCCGAAGAATTACAGGCCAATCACTTGTCTGAACACACTGTATAAGATATTCACAGCTATCCTAAATGATAGATTTGTTCGGGCAATCGAACCTGTGTGGCAAGAAATGTATGAACAACGCGGCTCAAAGAACGGCGTAGCAGGATGTCGTAGAACCTTCTCATCGATAGATGTGTCTGCAAAGATGCAGCATCCTACCAACATGACCCATCGATAGCCTGGATTGATTACCGGAAAGGTTTCGATTCGACCTCCCATATACTTATCATCTGTCTTTCGGAAAGCTTAAAGGTTCATCCGCAAATCGTAAGGTGCATAGAGAGATTGATGCCGCTTTGGAAAACCAGATTTACTATCTCATCTGGAAAAAATCGTGTGACAACCAACAAGGTCACCTTTCAGAGAGGTGTCTTTCAGGGCGACACCATGAGCCCACTCCTCTTTTGCCTCACATTATTGCCACTATCTCCAACACTTAGCCATTCTGAGGCGTACTTTTGCGTTAAACCTACAAATCGGAAGTACAAGGTCACTCATGTATTTTACATGAACGATCTTAAGATATATGCTAAAACAAAGCGCAACTACAACTAGCTCTAGGGATTGTCGAACGATATATTAAGGAAATTGGAATGGAATTTGGGTTATATAAATGCGCCAAGGTTTATTTGAAGTCAGAAAAACTTAATGGCATCCCTGAAGACCCTGAGCTCGTCGATAGAAGCGCTATACGACACCTTTGCGCTGGAGAGACTTATACATACCTGGGCGTGCCACAGTGCAGCATTCAAGATATGACATCTATAAAGGATACTCTTTGAAGCAGGTATAAACGTCTCATCCAGCAGATTTGGTCTTCCGAACTGTCGGCGAGGAACAAAGTATCTGCAACGAACGTGCTCTCCGTCCCGGTAATAAAGTAGAAGTTCGATAACTTGCCATTCAATAAGTATAAACTCCCCTTAAAACGTCATCACACGTACGGCACGTACACTAATTGTGGTTCTCCCAATACGTGTGCTATTTTGCTCATGATTTGCGCCCATGATTTACACATGCGCGCATCTAATATCGTGCCACTAGAGGGGGCATCCGATAAATCCGCAATTCCTGGCATTTTCCGCCTCTAGAGCCCCGAAGTTGGAGAGTTATCAAACTTTTACTGTACTCTATTCATTGTGAGTGGTTCCATGGACGAAGAACGAGCTCAAATCCCTTAATATCGGGACACGAAAGGTTATGCACATGAAAAAAAGCATGCACCAGTCTTCTGTTCCGCGGCTGCACATGGCAAACGAGGGTTTCTGTACAAAGCAGCGGAGGAAGCTGCTGAAACACTCGGACTTAACTTCAGTTTTAGGGGTGAGCAAAATGTATCAAATCTTATCTATCTCGAGTAAACAGTCCTGAAAGCCGGAATTAAGAAAACAGAAGGAAATGTCAATGTTGTGTGAGCTAACTTTTGCTTTCCTTAAATCACCCGGATTGAAGTCTGGCACGGAGGGTTTCATTCTGGCATGTCCAGACAGTTTCATATCCACCTTAACATACCGTCGCCACATTTTGAGCCAAAACATTCCCGATGATTGCTTCATCAGGTCAGCATTTTTTTCTTACCTTAAAATAAGAGCTCAAATTTGCTGAATTTAAGATATTCAGAATTATATCAATCGCTACAACAAATTACGACGTTGAATTATCACAAAATGCAAGTGAGTACCACAACCTAGACACTGTTCACTGTTTGACACAAATATGATCAAAAAACTTTCGCACCCTTATGATGCATTGAAAAATGTTGTATTTTATGAATATGTTTTGAGGTGCTCAGTCTTTATCCCTAAAAATGTTCAACCTTTTTCATCCCTAAAAACCACACCTTCAGAAGGGATGAAAATTCACTTTTATGACGTTATGAAACAAATTTGTGGACGCACAATTGTTTTGCGTTTTTCTTTTTTTGTAAAATAAAAAACATATATTTAGCTCTCGTGCACCTCTAAAACTACCTCCGGATAGGATTAAGGGTTGAATATATGAAAAATTAATTTATTTGTCATTTGGCGCTAAATTTTTTTTCTTTCAATGGCTAGGTATGACTAGTCAGCTATTGAACTACACAAATTTTTACTTCTTCACGCTCTCAAGAACTACCCCGGATAGGGTTAGATATCTTATATTCAAAGTATTCACAATTTGATGGTTCAAAAATCATTGATTGTTTGTTTTTTTTTTTGTACAGATAGATTCTAACTAGTCTTCTATCCAGCTACAAAAATGTTAAACCCCTCTGAACTCTCAAAAACGACCCGTAGAAAAACATCCCTTCCCACAATTCCTGGAGAGGATGCTGTTTCGAATGCTTGTCATGGCTCAGATTTTCTTATGATAGCGTCCTCTTTTATTTTTAAAAGTCCTACACGATGGCATCTTTTTTCTTTTTTTCCCTCCTTATTTTTTTGGTAAATACTCTTTTAAAGACTAGCAATAGTCAGCCATCATACTGACATCCCATCTTCCCTGATATCTCTTTTCTATTACTTTGAGGTCTTGGTGAAATCTTTCACCTTGCTCTTCACTGTAGGCACCAAGATTGCCAGGGAAGTAATCAATATGGGAATCCAAGAAGTGCAACTTCAAACTCATGTGGCATCCCATTTTTTGGAAGTTGTCAACCATTTTCCGAATTACTTCTTTGTAGTCGGCGCTCCTATGATTGCCTAAAAAATTTTCAGTTGCCTTCTTGAAGCTCAACCAAGCTTCTTTTAGTACTTCTATCATAGTTCTTATAAAATTTGGATCTTTCATGACTTTTCGGATTTGCGGTCCATTGAAAATATCTGCTGCCAATTTGGCATTTGAAATTTGTGGAAACACCTTGCCTAGGTATTAAATGCATTCCCCTTCTTTATCCAAAGCCTTTACGAATTCCTTCATTACACCTAGTTTTATGTGCAGAGGTGGAAATAAGATTTAGTTTTTGTCCACTAAAGGCTCACGAATAAGGTTGCGGGATCTAGATTTTAATTCTGAACTACTTTCCCACACTTTTTTTGTATAATGTTTTTTTGAATACCTGCTTATCACATAAGCACAGAAAACAATGGGACTTTGTGTAATCTGATTGCTGGCCTAATAACATTGTTACCATCTTGAGATCACCAGATAATTTCCATTCGTGCATACAGATGCATACACATTCCCGTTATGAAGCAAAACTCCCTTTAAGCTACGTGAAGATAAGTCAATAAATAGTCTCCACTGTTCTTTCACATAGCAGTCTTTCTTTAAAGTATTCATTAAACCGGGTATATCGCAGCAAAATACCAAAGAAGATGTCTCATGTTTTTTGAAAAATGCTCGAAATTCTTTATCTCGATCTCAATCAAATGTAACCTTCGTACCTTCGGCTAATAAGTTGTTTTTTTTCAAGCTTGATGCTAAAACTTCTGCCGCTTCTTTCGACAATCCTAAACTTCCAAATAAATAATTTAATTTTTTCTGTGCTTCAAAAATTTGAGTGTTTGTTTTCCGCTATTCCAACGATCTAACATTTTACGACAGGAATCACATACGCCGTGGGGTACCCAGTTTAGATCTTAATTGATTACATCAAGATTAAAACACATTTTATAAATTGTCTTCATATTTTCGTTAATCTGACGCCGATATGCTGGAACTTCAAATTTTCCGCAGATATAACAGAAAGAATCTGATTTTTCTTGACAAGCGTGTGATAGTTAGGTGTAATTTTTTTTTCGTTGAAATTTCCATACTATGTTCTTAAATCCGCGCGTTAGGGATTCTGTTCCGATCGCAGATGAGTCCACCATTCTGAGGGTGATAACCCCGATACCTACCGAGCTGAGTACCGGGGCTTCCGACTTTGATGAGGACCATGTCAACTCACAATCGGACACACTACGGCTTCATTCTTACACCCTAACGCCCCCTGCAGGGCAGCGCACCTTCGCTGGCTTCGATACCTTAATGAAACGCAAAGCGAATCATCCACCTGTCCCTTTTCAGGGCAGTGTTATCGCCCACAACGTCATAGAGGTAGCAGTGTTTTACTGTATCGGATAATCCGAATTACCATAAATCCCTGAATTGTTTGTACAAAACAACAGAAAAGAATGAAAAGCAAAGTGGGATTCTCCTTTTGACATTTTGATTTCTTGATGAAAATATTTTTTGGCTTTCGATGTATTTAAGGCAGGGCCGGCATCATAGCTTTATCCCGAGCGGGTAGTAAGGAGAGGGGGGAGGTATATAAAAGATTCGAAATCTGAAAAATATTAGAATTTCAGGTTTAGTCCGAAAATTTCGAGTGGGTAAATACCGCCGGCCCTGATTTAAGGCAAACAGCATGACTTTCAGGATATCTGAAGATTAAATTGTGCTAAGGCCCCCAAAATGATCTAATAAATAGATGAGTTACAACAATGTGAACATTAAAATATATCATGTCTGTTCCGCCGACAAAAAAGCACAAGTATATGTGATTATTTACTAGAGGACACGTGTGCAGAAATTTTTTCATTTGCCTAAATCTCACAAACATCAAATTTCAAAATATTGAATACCTTATATCCAGTAAATTTGAGCTCTTATTTTGAGGTTAGAAAAAAATGCTGACCTGATGAAGCAATTCTGAGTTCATATTCGATTTCAGCGACCCCGAAAACATAAGAGTACGTTGGTCTCGTTTCTGAAAAAGAAAATCTATATTTTCTAGTGGATTATCTTAAATTCAGCAAATTTGAACTCTTATTTTGAGGGTAGAAAAAAACCCTGACCTGACGAAGCAATTCTGAGGTAATATTCGGTTTCAACGACCCCAAAAACATGAGGGTACATTGGTCTCGCTTCTGGGACAGACCACTTTTTTGTGGTGCTGTGTTATTTAATAATTAATATATATTATTCTAAAAACTAAAGATTATTAATAACCTAATTGTGTTTATTATAATAACATGTTATATTTGAACAAATCATTAAAAACAATGCTTAATTAAATAAGTAATGTTAATCTCTAATGTGAAAATAAACAATTTTAAAGGAATATTTCAAATGTTATACCTCCAAAGATTGGCAGCTGAAAATTACTGAATTTTACAACTTAATAGTCAAACTACTTTCTCAAAAATGATTTTTTTGTTTAAGATTTAACAAAGTTTTCAACCAAATTCAGCAGTTGAATTGCAAGAGGCGAATTTTCTACAAAATAAGCTGTTACATTTTCAAATGTACTACGGAAAATTCCATAATGCTAACTAGCCAGGCTCAAAACATAACTAGAATCTGCGATAACTTATTCTAATTTTAGTCTTTTGATTGGGACAAAGCTCATTGAGACACATTGGGACAAAGCAGATAAAGAAAATAAGATATATATGTATACTGCGAGCGAAAGGATAGGCCAGCTTCTGATGCCACTTTGAGGTCGCCTTGAAAACTTCAGTAATTCTTGGTTAACTTTCGTGCTGAATTACCTATTCCGCATGTGAATAGGACATTTTTTATTTTTCTATTAAATATACCCTATTTTCAAACAATCATCTTGTGTCTCTTACATCCTACACTGTAAAAAAAGTTATCAGCCAATGGCAGAGTTTCTGTAGATTACTAGGAAAATATCATTGGCTTAAATATCTAGTGATTTGAGGTTTTGCGCCAAAATTTACGCTGCCATGGGGACGCCAATCTTGCCAAAGTACTCGTACAAGCACAAAGTTTTTTCACTCGCGTGACTGTGAACTTACACGCAGTGTTTTTTTAGCGGCGATCATTTTTTTACCCAAGTCTCATTCATTCACGCAGACTCTTGTAAATTCACTAAGTATTATATGAATCAATTATTCTTTAATGTGGTACGACGTAAAATAACACCGAAATTGTTTACAGTGAATTGCAAGGTTGTAAACATGGGACAATTTAAAACAATTTTTTATTTTAAATAATGAAAGCTGAGAGAAAATTTTAAAAGATTTCAAAAGATTTAAAAAATTTCGAAAATAAAAAGACTTTTGAACATTGTAAGGCACTTGACATAAGTTAGCATCATTTTTTAAAACGTTACAAAAATTATTATAATTTTAAATTTAATTTTAAAAATATTTCCGAAACTTTACAAAACAATGTTTAGTTTCTTCGAAACTTGTAAAGGATCTAAATATCTTTTAAATTAACTTCGATTTTTCAAAACATTCAGTAAAGCGATTTTCATTTGTCACGGTCTACCTTCTCGACGCACCCTCTTCAGTCAACTTCCCTTCACCTCACTGACTGACCGAGAGTTCTGTGTCGAGCATTGCCTGCGGGAGCCCCTTTATAATCATGAGGGATAAAATACGGAAAATAAAAATTTTATAATTTTGTAATCGGCAAGTAAAACATGTTATATGTGAAATTTACGTTTATTTGCAATTCCAACTATATCTTACTTACAATCAAAAGATTAAAATTTAAATAAGTTGCAGCAGATTTTAGTTCAGCTTTTGACACTGGCAAACACATAATATAACTCATAATAATTTTCGGTACAGAAAAAATTAGTAAAAGATCATACTTTAATTATTATTATATAAACTCTTAATCTTTAACGACTAATAATAATAAATTGAAATTACAATAAAATGTATTAAAATAATTAGGTATAATTATTCATATTATAATTATCCATATTATTCTAGAAAGTGGAGACATAAATTTTTTTTTAAATTATTTATTATAATAACATTTTATAGTTAAAAAACTCATTAAAACCAATACTTATTTCAATAATAAATTTTAAACTGTAATGTGACATTTAACAATTTTAAAGGAATGCTTAAAATTTTATACTTGTAAGGAATTGGCAAATGAAAATTAGTGAATTTTAAAAATTAATAGTTACACGGCTTTGTTGACAGATGATTTCTGTTGTTGTTAAAGATTTATCATTTTAGTAGAAAATTCATCTCTTTGGTTGAAAATACGTTTTTTTAAATTTTAAATTAATTTTTTGAACCAAAAATTATTCTGTTTGGTTCAAACCTTACTATTTTAGTAGAATATTTAGCTCTTTGGTTAAAAAATAAATTAGTTTGTTGAAAATAAATTATTTTAAGTGAAAATTCAGCTATTTGATTTTTGGTTGAAAATTTACCTTTTCACGTATAACATTCTTCTAGATTTTTAGGTAAAAATTTATGTATTCTGTTGAAAATTCTTTTTTTTTTAAATATTAATTTTTAAAAATTAGAAATTCTACTATACCATTTTCGATTGACAAATGTATTCTTTTTTGTTGTTAAGTGAACTAGTTGTCGTTGAAAATTTGCCTTTTTTGTATGCAATTAATCTTTTTGGTGAATTGAAAATTTTTTCTTTGAATTTTCATTGGGACAGGCTCTCAATCGAATTGAAACACAAAATTTCTCATCACAATTTTTTAAACAATTTATTATTGATTTTAGCGATTTTCTCACAGAATAGATTTAGAAAGTCGAGGTTTTTTCAAAATTGTTTTACTTGTCCAATTTTCGATTAAAAGGAGGTGATAGTTTATCAATGTTAACTATTGTAATTGTTTAAATAATTTGTTATTCTTTTTAATAAAATTATTTTAGAATAATGCTACAATATTGCAGTTTTTAAAAAATGTCACTTTAAGTTCAATTTTCTATTAAAATAAGTTAAATTATTAATTCGAGACAAGAAAATTAAGTGTTTAAACAATGTATTATTATTAATAATATTCCACTTGACTAATGCTATAAAGATGCCTTTTTCAAATTTCGGCTTTTTATCCAATTTTCCATTGGAGTGAAGTAATAATTAATTCCAATTTTTAAAAAAGTAATCGCTTAAACAATTTAGTCTCATTGTTTATAATATTATCATTGCTGAATTCGTAGAATTTTGCAGTTTTTTCTGAAATTTTCAAATTTTTGTCTATTTTTCATTAGGCGTGACTTATTAATTAATTAGAATTAGCAAAAATAATTGTTTTATCAAATTATTGTTGTCTATGGCTATCTTCATACATATCAATGTCTGATAGTTGTCGTTTTTCGGCAATTTTTAACTTTCTGTCCCTTTTTCACTTAGCAAGGTGATAATTAATCAAATTTAACACAAAAGCTGCTTGAAATTTGTATATTTTTTGTAATTATCTTTTCTTAGATAATTGCTAAAAAGTTTTGGTTTGTTCTAAAATCTTTAATTAGCTTCGCCTTTTTAATTACGAACAAATAATGAGTCAACCTCAACAAAAATTATTTTTAAAAGAGTATTGTTCTTATAAGTGAACTATTTTCGCTCTTTTCCGAATGCTTAAAATTATAATTTAAAGAAAAAAATCTATCTTACACAAGAGGCAAAAACAAACAATTGAGTAATTAGGAGTAGGTGGAAGAACTAGGTCATTAAATGACTTGTAAAAATTTTGTTTTGGATTACAAAAAGAAGTTTATTGCAAAGCGTAACAGAAGAACTTGG
>NC_046661.1:66973121-66974057 GCF_010883055.1 Belonocnema kinseyi
AACACGTCTCGTCGATGAAAATATACATTATAATATTAAAACTAAAAAGACTCGAAACCAATAATTAATTGATTATAGCCTGTCACTCAATCAGGTAGACTTACTGTAGTCAGAAAATTGCTTTCTGTACTGTGTAACTGCTTTTAATAAATATTGTTTTTAACTTTCGTCTCTAGTAATAAGGGAAGTAAAGCCAGCAACCGTGTAGAAAATTTGAAGCTTATTTTAAATATCTATTTTATTTCAGAAAATTATATTCACAAAATAGAAAGAGATTATTAAAAATATAGTTTTCTCTAATGCTTATTCATTATTTGTTAATAACTAAGTTAAAGATTTTAGGAAAAACCACATCTTTCAAGCACTTATCTAAGAAAAGATAGTTACAAACAGTATTAAATTGTTAAAACAACTTTTTTTGTCCTTACTTAATTATTACCTCACTAAGTGAAAAAGGGACAGAAAGTTTAAAATTTCCAAAACCCCCGCTACTATCTGGCATTGATATTTACGAAGGTAATCATATACAACAATAATTTTTTAAAACAATTACACAGCCACACAAAAAAGTCTGGTACTTTTGACGAGACACATGTATTTCTGTGTATATTGATTTGCTGAATCCGAATCTGAGGCCCAAGTAGCACCTTTCACGATTGGTTTTCGACATCACCTCAAAAAAAACATATTTTGGAGTATATGATGGAAAATCATGATTTTTTACAGGTTTCAAGATGCTGATTCCAAAAATGAAGCCAGATTAGTTATATAACTGACGTATGACAGTGACATACCAGGTGTATACATATGAAACCGGTATTGCCATCTAGCGGTCAGTAGGCACACTTGTAGGCGCTGTCGGAACTTACCATTTGTGCTAATTGGCGTATTGTCATCTGTCAACAATATCCAATACCAAACATTTCAAGTTTCATA
>NC_046661.1:66974157-66980523 GCF_010883055.1 Belonocnema kinseyi
GGGCGCATACTTTGAATAAAATATTTGTTATCATTCTCTTGAAATAAATGTGTTTTTTTTTCTTGAAAAAATACCGGTTTCATATGTATACACCTGGTATAACTTGCTATGACATAACCTCAACAAAAAAATTCTTTCAGCAGCAACTTATAATCCAGCATTGCACTGTTATGGATTTTGAGTTGCAGAAGCCAATTTTTAAGTCAAATCTGCATAATAACGAACAAATCTGTTACATTATTCCAAGAACATACTGTATTACAACAATCTGCTCTCAGAGAAGTCTTTCTCATCATATTTATCGTAAGTAAGCTTACTGTGTTTCCTCTGAACTATGAGTTCTGAACTCTTGTGTTATGATTCAATCATAAATCTTCGGACTGGAGTGTCCATCCATTTGCATCCATTGAATTCACTTAAATCTAAATTGTCAATACCTGCTACATCGCTAGGTACTGGAAGTGATGAAAACTGCTCTGAAAAGAGATGTGCAGAATGATTCAGCTTCTAACCCAGTTAGTAACGAAGCTAGCGAAGGCGCGCTGCCCTGCAGGGGGACGTTAAGGTGTGAGAATGAAGCTGTAGTCTGTCTGACCATGAGTTGACATTGTCCTCATCAAAGTCGTATAGCCCTTATACTTAGGCCTGTGGAGGTATGAGGGTTATCACTCCCAGGATAGTGGATTCACCTGCGATCGGACCAGGATCCTTAAAGTGCGGGGATTGAAATCACCATGGCTTCTAAAACAAAGAACTTGAAAAAACTCACAGTTGTGAAATCAATCAGAATCAATTTTGTTATATTTGCAAAAAATATGAAATCCCAAAGTATCGGAGGAACATTACTGAGAAAATTCGGGACATGTATGCAAAATACTTCAACATTAAGTTTCCAGAACGAGATGAAAGCTGGGCTCCTCATATAATATACTCTGCTTGCAATTTAATGTTTGTAAAAATACAAAGAAAGTAAAAACAATGCAAACTTGAAGTTTATTGTACCAGCAATTTGGGAAAAGCCGCAAAATAAAATGGATTGTTACTTCTGCATGAACGATGCGAAAAAATGGGGAATTTTTAACAAACAATTAGTAACTGAAAACACAGTCTCTTCGGTGAAAGAAGCACAAATGAAAAAACCTGCATACATTCCAGTAGACGCTGGCATTTTTCATTTAAAAACTAAAAAAAAGCAGGCAGTTCTGGAACATAAAACAGACTACTTTACAAGCATCACTGCAGATTCCAACATTGAATGTGAAACATCTGAGGACGAGCACACTACATATGATACAAAAACAAGACATTCAGAGAGGTGGTCCCAAAAGGAATTGAATGACTTAATTCGAGATTTGAAATTACCTAAATATGGCGTTGAACACGTTGCTTCAGCTTTAAAAAAAAAAGGAAATTTAGAAAAAGGGACAAAGTCAAGTGTTTATCGAAATAGAGAACAGAATTTTCGGAAATAATTTTATTTTGATCGAGAACTGTCTTCAGTCTATTACACGAATGTTAATGGACTTATGAACGAATTAAAACCAGGAGTTTACAACGATGGAGAATGGAGATTATTCAGATTCCTCCAAATTAAGCCTTAAGGCTTTCTTATTGCACAACACAAGCGAGTATGCATCGATACCAATAGCTCATTCGACAAACCTCAATGAAAGTCACAATAATATGAAAATCGGCTTGGAAAAAATCAAGCGCGAACAACATAAATGGCAAATTCGTGGAGATTTCAAAGTTCTTACGATGCTTCTGGGACAACAATCAGAAAATTTAAAGTGTTGTTTTTTCTTGTGCCTATGGGACAGCCGAGATCGTGGCAATCATTTTAAGAAAAAAATGTGGCCGACAACAATGTCACTGGAACGAGGATGCAGAAACGTCATTAATAAGACATCAGTGGAGACATCAAAAGTCCTTTTTACACCTCTACACATCAAGATGAGTCTAATGAAACAATTTGTAAAAGCACTAAATAAAGAAGGACAATGTTTTCAGTATATAATCTCTCCGTTTCCCCAAATGTCCGATACTAAGTTGAAAGAAGGAATATTTGATGGACCTAAAATTCGAAAACTCTTGAAAGACGAAGTTTTTGTTACTAAGATGACTTTAACTGAAAAAAAAACATGGCCTGATTACAAAGACGTCGTTGAAAAATTTCTCGGAAATGTTAAAAGCCCAGAATGGACAAAAACAGCTCTCGAGAATGGTCGATAGTTTCAAAAAATTGAAATGTTTAATGAGTTTAAAGCTACATTTCATGGATTTTCATGTTGAGCACTTCCCTGAAAACCTTAGGGACTACACTGAAGAACAGAGCGAAAGGTTCCACCAAGATATCAAAGTCATGGAACGAAGATATCAAGGCAGATGGGATGAAAATATGATGGTGAACTACTGTTAAATGTTAAAAAGAGATTTGCCTCAGAACAAAAGAAAAATGCCTCTACGAAGATCTTTAGAATCTATACGAGTGCGTTAGAATAAGATCAAATAGCTGTTCTTCCATCGAAAGTCGATGGTATGCAGAACTATATATAAAAGTCACGTCATCTACGGACTATCTAGTCAACGGCTAGAAATTCCACTGATTCATAAGTGAAAAGTGTGCTACTGAGAAATAAGTGAGAACCCACTGATATTGATTCAGAGAGTACATTCATGCAAAACAAACGCTAACTTGACTTACTTATCGAATTCGATGCCTGGAAGTACACAAATCTAATTTTGTCCTGCAAAGCACAGCTCAGACAATTTTTTGTTAAGCTCATGTTCCATATTTTCTAGTTATATTACTGAATTGATACTATATATTAATTCAGCAGCTTGAAATCTATAATAAAACCATGTTTCACATTCATATACTCAAAAATACGTTTTTTGAAGTTATGTCGAAAACCAAACGTGAAAGGTGCTATTTTGACCTCAGATTCGGATTCAGCGGATCAAAATACATAGGAATACATGTGTCTGGTCAAAAGTACCAGACTTTTTTTGTGTGGCTATTTTATTTTTTCTAAATCTAATTAATTATTAAATGACGCCTAATGAAAAATAGACAAACAGTTAAAAATCGCAAAAAAAAACCGCAACCGTATTCAGATGTTAATTCTATTTTCGTAATTTTGGGCTCACAGCTACGCAGCCATTAATTATACTAACCGAGTTTTCTTACAACAGAAATAGACTATAAAAAGATGAAAATTTCAAAAATTGATTAGGTACAACCAGATATACGGACTATAAGCAAATATGTACAAGGTTCGTACTTAATTCTAGAATAATGATTTATATGGTTCCCCGAATTTAAATGAGGGGTTGAAACTTTAAAAGGCCTTACATAAATATGAGTCGCCTGGCAGTGGGTACCTTAGATATATGGGTCATATATCTCTTAAACTTAAGACTATAAAGTAGAATACTTTGCAGTTTAATATTTAGGAATTTGCAATCGTGTATGTTACATTCAAATATTTAGTATTTATATTACTGTTTTTTTCTTATACTTAGAAAATTGTCGATTTTACAAGTTTTAGGTTCCCCCGGCTTTTTTTCTAGAACAATAAATATTTTGTCTTAAAAATTTGGAAAATGATAGCGAACATGCTAACTGACGTCCCCACACACTTTTTTGTAGGTTAATTTAAAAAAGCTTTAATTTAGCAAAATGTGATTAATTTGCATACCGCTTCGGAAACAGTATCGATTTTTTCACTGTTAGATTCCCCCGGCTTTTTTCCTAGGATAAGAAATATTTTACCTTCAAAATCTGGAAAATGATAGCGAACATGCTAACGGACGTCCCCACACACTTTTTTTGTGTTTTTTTATCAAAAAATTTTTGATATTGCTAACAACGTGCGGGTATATTTAGAGTTTATGTGTGTTACAATATACCCAAGCGTTACTTCCAAACTACACAATATTTTTGGCCGAAAACTTTGGACTTACAAATAAACATAGTAACTAATCTCCCGCAACTAACATTGTTTGCAGACAATCAAAAAAGTTTATTTCATAAATAATTTCCAGATTATCGGAAAGGCAGAGATGAAAAACAACGTAACCTCAAAATAATGCATATGCATAAAATTTTTATTTAGCACAATAAATTTCTTTTATTATTATCCCTCAAAAAAGAGTCCGGGGACTTCCATTATGATATTTTATAGCATCTCCGAATTCAGTTTTTAAAATTTTTCACTTATGTGGAAAAAAGTCGAGGAAACTGTAAGTATCACATGCCCTTAAGAAAGGGTGTGTGTATGTTAGTTATATTTTTTAAAATATATGATTCTAATTTCAAGGCAAAACAGCCACCATTCACTTAAATCGTACAATTAAAAATAATGTTGTAAAAAGCTGTGAATAAAAAGTTTGCAATATTTTGGAGTGTTCAAGAATTCCCTGGCGGATCGAGGGAACCAAATGGAGCCTCTACAAAGTACCCGTAAAGACCCCATTGGTCCCCATTCGGTTCCTTTTTAAAAAACTCAAAAAAACAGCAAGATCGACTTTTAAACTGTTGAAATTCGGATTCTACGTTAAATTTTCTATTAGAAACTCGCGGAGTCAGCGCTAGCATCCAGACAAAATTTTTGAAGTTACCGACGGAACGCTTATTAACTGCTACTAAAAGAAGATGCACGTACAGTCGCCTTCGGCCCATGTAAATGGCAGGCATTTTATTTTTTAAAGTTTTTAACGCTGCAAGAAAAAGTATTGCGATTACTCCGTGAGTTTTATGTAGAATCCGAATTTCAACAATTCAAAAGTTGATTTTGCTGTTTCTTTGAGTTTTTTAAAAAGGAACCGAATGGAGACCCAATGGGGTCTTTACGGATACTTTGTAGAGGCTCCATTCGGTACCTTCGGTCCGCCAGGGTTTTTATCAAATTAATCTTTTACCTGACCATAAAGCCAATATAAATAATAAGCATTGAAGTTCTTAAAAGTATTACATATGTAATAATAGTTACTTTATTCTAGTGTTTTAGAGAACAATTAAAGGTATTATAATTAATAATATACCAGGGTTTCTTTTGAAGCTATTTTTTCACAGTATCGTAACAGCTTCTGGGCATAAATCTGGAAACTTTTCGTATCAAAGTGCAAGAACTTAAAGTTGTAAAAAAAGAGATGAAATAATTTAAATATTCTTAATGATAAGAAAAGTATTTTTGTAAATATATGAATCATAACAATTCTCCCTCAAAATACATATTTATTTAATTTTTATTCTGATTTGCCGATAAATAATATATTTCAATTGTTTCCAAATATTTTATTACACATTTAAGCTCTTCATTGTAACAGAAAACTCCGGGGAATTGACCCACAGACCAAGAGGGCGCTTTTAACAGTCGGATTTTGCTGCAGTCACTTATTTCATTACATGAGCAATCTCCCACCTCATCTCTGGTTGTAGCCGTCCTCTTCAAAGCCATTTATGCCCAAGCACGTAGGTGGCGCCGCCACTCGGATAATTACGGCAATATAATATTATTATATATTATATAAATAATATTATTATATAAATATTGCCCGTTACATAACAGGCAAACCAGCTTTTTGTTCACCTCTAGTGACGGCTCCTGTTTGTGTTTCCGATATGCTTGTACTCGTGTTCTCATTCTAATGTCCTTTAAAGAAATTATGGGTTTTAGAAATCTATTTACGCATTACCATATTCATAAATATGAATATGTTTGTAACAGAACTTCTTATTTCTACTCTATTAACTTAACTAAACTAAACGCGCGATGAGAATGTGCCCGCGTAGCTGGCCGATTATTTAATACAACTTTTTATCCTTGGCGTCGTATGGCAGATGTTGTCAATGAGAACAATAGCGAAAAAGAATTGTGTAAATAAAAGGGATTTTAAAGGTAGGAAGAATCGGAGGTATATTTAGAAGAAGAAAATTGCCAAAATTACGTAAGAGGATCCACAGTATTGAACAGCTTAAACGATGACTGAAATGCAAGAAACGACCTTTAAAAGGGGTAAGAGGTGATTTAGGGGAAAGGTTAGTTGAGGTTATATTTGGCAGGTATTAATCTTTGCTTTTTTCATGAATATCTTTGCTATGAAATATTTACATATTAAATCAAGCATTGTCGTCGGATTGTCGAACTTCCTAAATGTTTCCATTAAACAGATAAAATGTATTTAATATTTTCACTTGAGCACGCAAAACTATTATATTTATGTATTTATGTCCACTTTATATGAAAGTAGACAAATTTATTAGTATATTCGTTACATCTCAAAAGGTTCTCAACTGTAAATCCTGCAAATAAAACTCGTGGAGCCATGCAGAAAATATGTGATATATTTTTCAGGAAATTC
>NC_046661.1:66980623-66982185 GCF_010883055.1 Belonocnema kinseyi
TAAATGCATTATTATATTTGAGAATATTTGAAGTACTATGAAAATGTTGCATGAACAAATGTAATTTTTGGATTTTCCATTATTTTTTACGCTGTCAACATTTATTTTTTGATTTATCAAGAAAATTCAAAAAGTTGTTATGATAATCTTCTAGGGCATTTAGAATTCAAACCTTTTCTTCTCTTACCATTTTTTCATATCGTCCATTAATTGGCTTAAAAGGTTGATTTTCGTGTGTTTTTTGGCATTTTGTAAATACTATAACGATCATAATTTTTAATTTTATGAAAAAAGTCATTAGATAAATTGTTCGACTTTTTAAATACTATGAATAACTGTACAGAGAATTCTTGAATTTTGAAAAAGTGGTCTCAAAAATATTCAAAAGGCACTCATTTTTTGAATTTGTATCCAAAATGGCTGGCTAATGAACTTGACCTTTAGTTTAGGACACTTAAAGAGTGTACCAGAGGGTAATCTAATAGATTAATTTTTTCAAGTCATCGTGTTAACACACAAACAGACATACCGACATACAGACACATTAGTAAAAACCTGTTTTTCGGATTCAGGGGGCCTCAAAACGTGGACATTTGACAAAAACTAGGGCGAGGGGGGGGGGGTGTTAAATTTTACACATGTCTAATACCTTTCTTGGATAAGAATCTAAAAAGGACAATTTATAAAATTTGCTCTACCTTCGGTGAAAAATTGTTGTCTATTTATTTTGGCTTAGCTTGTGTCGTGTGTCTAAAAATTGAATTTTTGTATTTTCAATCCTTTTTATAAAAAAAATAAAATTCAAATAGTTGATATGATAATCTTGCAGGGCTATCGAAAAGTAACATTTTTTTCAAAAACTATATGAACTGTAAACAAAATTTTTGAATCATGAAAAAATATGTACTTGAAAATATTAAAAATAGCCTCACTTTTAGTATTTTTATCCAAAATGTCAGACTAACGCACTTGGCATTTAGCTTAGGGGATTGTCCATATATTACGTAAGACGTTTTTCTGTTGTTTGAATAAAGACGGAAATAATATTTTTATCAAGTCGAACAGGACACAGCGATATAAACAAAAGAAAAAATTCTTACGTAATATATGGAAGATCCCTAGGACACTAAAAGAGTGTACCAAAACCAATCTAAAAGATTAATTTTTTTCAAAAGTTATCGTGCTCACAGACAGACAGAGACGAAAAAGAAATTGTAAGACAAAGGGTGTGGTAAGAAAGTGCCCACGCAGCAGGCACATGTTTTTTACTGTTAATGAGGTTTTACATGATTAAAGCCAAAACTACGCATCCTATCAAAAAGTGGTTGATAACAAATTTGTAGATCTTTTTCAAATGCACAGTTTTGGTGTATTTATCCTTTACTTTATTTTGCACGGTTTGGCCGAAAAATGTAGTTTTTGGATTTTTGATTATTTGGTATGCCCTACCGAAAGAAATGTCTGAGTTTTCTTTAGCGAAATAGCTTGACCCATTTGAGTCTATAAACAAAGTCGATTTGAAACAAAATAGTCTCGGAGATAGTTTGAGAGATTTGGGTCCT
>NC_046661.1:66982285-66983050 GCF_010883055.1 Belonocnema kinseyi
TGTTGTCTTTTTTGGCGTATCTCATTCCATTTACGAGAAACGTTCTATTAATTCCAATTTTAAGCATTAAAAAAAAAAGTTAGATATCTGAAGTCATCGAAATCCCAGGGATTCCGATTTATTATGTTTTAGGCTGTTAACTATGAAATTAAAAAAAATCTACTTCTAAATTTTAATCCGAAAGCTTAACAAAGGACCCTTGAGTGTCGGCTACTCTATTGAGATAGCCTCTCTGCTTGTTATTTATGATCGTATTCTTATTTCAATTTCGGAAAGGATATTTTAAAGCGTTCAGACCATTTAAACGAGCTTCCTGGAACTTTAAAAATATCTACCTGGGTGCCTGTGGAGAATTTCTTTGAGGTTCTTTGACCTACAGAATTTTTAGTATATACTCAAAGATTCTTTTCGGTATGGTCCTGTCGAAATTTGAATTTTTTATTATTCAAGAAAATTCAAAAAGTTATGATACTCTCATAGCGCATTCAAAAATCAACATTTTTCTTCTCTTGACTTTTTTTTCCATATCACGCGTTATTTGGTATAAAAAGTTTATTTAAGTGTGTTTTTTGAATTTCCTAAATGCTATAACTCTGACAATTTTTGATTTTTTGAAAAAAGTCATTAGGATAAATTGTTCGACTCTTTGAGTACTATGAATAACCGTACAGAGAATTTTGGAATTTTGAAAAAAGTGGTCTAAAAAATATTCAAAATGGATTCAGAGAGTCTCCAAAACATGGACATTTGACCAAAAGTGGGGGG
>NC_046661.1:66983060-66993088 GCF_010883055.1 Belonocnema kinseyi
CACAAATCTAATACCTTCTCTGATGAGCATGTAAAAATGCAAAAAATTCAAAATACAAAAAGAAACATTGAACCTACAATTAGGTACTCACCCGATGTTTATCGTCCTTGAGAAGCTCATCTTCTTCACTACTCATTTTTATAATTTTTTACTTCTCACGAGGCTATAAATATATAATAATCCTTTTCTAATATTTAAGATAAACAACTGAGCATATTTTCACCTCCGCAATTGTGTTCCATGAACTTTTAAAATAAGGGGCCGAGCTCTGTCCCATGATCCAATAAATACATGGTCTAGCCACGCGCAAGTAAAAAAAACCGAACCAATAAAGACCCACCGCTTAATTTCTCCATCTTGGATAAGTAAGGCGGCAAACATGAGGGATTTTAAAATGTAAAATGTAAGAATAAAAATTTCTTGTACTTTTGAGGTGTAGAAATATTTAAATCCTGAAAAAATGTATTATAATAATGTTGAAGATCACTAAAGAAAAATACGGATTAACTATAATTTTAGGTTATGTGTTATATAACCTCTTTCTGCATACAAAAAGGGACATATCTATGTCAAATAAAATGAAATTGAAGTCAAGTGGGAAACATGGAAAACCGGGAATTTTATAGGACTGGGGAAAACCGGGAAATGACAGTGAATTTTTTTTTGACCGGGGATTTTACAAAATTTTTAGAATAAAAATGTTGTCCAACTTCCATTTCATCCGTTTTTAAATAATTTCCTAAATTGAGATTTTTATAAATTATTATATCATTTAGTTTAAAAAGCTTAATGCGAAAATCTTTCACTCTAAAAATTTTCCATTTTAGATTTTCAACTTTTCAGCATATATTTTTAGTTAAATAATTTTAAAATGCTGTTTTAAAGGTTAAAAAATTAGAATTTTTTAAAATCGAAGATTTTTTTATATACCGAAAGTCTTGATAAGCATTAAAATTAATATATCATTTATTCGGATAATTTTATTTTTAAATAAAAATGTTCACGATTTATCAATGATATATTTGTCACTCACAGTTTCAGATATTCCTTTATATAGTTTTTTTATATTAAATTTAATTAATAAATTTATTAATGTATCACTTATCTTAATATTTTCATCTATTAAAAAATGTAAACGAGCGTTTTACTATTTTCAACTTAAAAATAAATCCATAATAATACAGTCATAATAAAAGGCTTTTATTGAATTTAAAATATTGTGAGTCTACATTATTTAATTTTTATCAGATTTAATTTAAAATTTCTTAATACAGAAAAGGAATAAGTATTTAATATTTAGCAATATTTTACTGTTCATTTAAGACGAGTAAATTGAAATCTAATATTTAAAAGAAAACAATTTATAACTGAATTGTTTCACATAGAAAGCTTTGAATCTTTAGATTTTCGAAGAAGTTTTGACCTTTTAGCGTCACAATTTTAATTGTTCTATTTAAAAAGTGTTTAATTTATAAGTGAAATTTTTTTAATTTGACTCATCAATAACAATTGAACACTTTTTTCTTGTAAAAAAATTTGAGTAATTTTAAGAGATATGTAGGGTGAGTGACCCAGTGATTGAACACTTAAGGAAATCGCTGATTGCAACTAGTCCATTTCACGTTATAATAATTGATTATTGTTACAAAACTTTTGAAAATAGATTCTTATGGGTTCAAATTTCATAATCCGATAAACAAATGTTGTTTTTACTAAAAAGCTTTATAAAAAAAATTAAATAGTGCAAAATTAACGAAAACACCAGTGAATGAACACTGTGAGCCAATGAATGAACAGTACAACACCAGTAAATGAACACTATAATCACTACAAATTAGAATTAGGATTTGGGTATAAAATTACATAGTTACATTACAAACTGAGCAATTAAATAATGTAAAATATTAGAAAGCGTTGCGAAATTCATTAAATATATTATTTCAATAAAAACCACAAGACATATAAATATAAAGAAAGGAGGGAATAAAAAGTTGAACACAGAACTAGGTTAACTTTTCCTAATTTTTTATTGCAATATTGATTTTTAAACTTTTCTATCAGTTCTTTTAACCTTACAAAAAATACAACTTTTCGTTTAAAATAGAAAACTCTTATCTAGTGACTACAATAGAAAACTGCGATTTTCAGGACACATCAAATTTGTAATAGAACACCTTACTATGTTGCTTTAGGTTAAATTAGCAAATACAATTATAAATCACAGTCTTGTAAAAATGAAAATTCTTTAAACATTTATAAATATACAGGGTGGACACGCTGGGGCTTACATACATAACAAGTTGAATGCTAACCGAATTGCACAATAGCAGGGGAGAAGCCATTCTACAGGGGTATTTTCATATTTTGCGCCTTTAAAGTTGCATTCGGATCGGCCATTCGGCCAAGTCCGTGCATCTTCGGATGAAGTTTTTGAGAGTTTCCATGGTTGCGTTCAAAACGTCAAGCGGTTATGTTCAGATTCACCTGTTTGCCCTAGTCGCTGTCAGTAAATATACGCAATGTCAATTTAAAGTTTACGCATGTAATATTTCATTCACTTTATTTAAAACATATCCTGTCTATTCATAACATACCTTTTTTATGCAGTAAAAATAAGCGTTAAACACCATTCACTCTTCGCCCACTGGAAGCGCAGAATATTATTACTATTTTATACTATTTGTCACTGAGCAGCTATTCTATAATGTATTATCAAAGAAAAAAACTACGTTTACTTCTCAGTTCACACGTCTCACTTCACTATTAATTAAACACTTTTATTACTTGTAATTACTATATAACATAACCTATATTGATTTGACACTTGTATCCGTTTGAAGTTTCGAACGTAACCATGGAAACTATCTTAAAGTTGACCGAAGATGTACGGACTTGAAGGAATGGCCAATCCGAATGAAACTTTAAAGGCGCGAAATATGAAAATACCCCTGTATAATGGCTTCTGTCCTGCTGTTATGCAATTCGGGTAGCATTCAACTCGCCATGTATGTAAGCCCCAGCGTGTCCACCCTGTATATTGACTAGTACGCAGTAGTACCTAGCATGAATTAATGTTTTTTATAGTTAAACAACGTTTTCTAAATGCAAAAAAGCATTAAATTTCTAACCTTGAAGTTGCCTTACCTTTAGTTTAGTTCGTGCGTACTTTTTTGATGTTCTAACCACAAAAATATACATTTAAACTATAACTATTTATAGTTTATATTTATATTTATAGCTTCGATATTTATAGTCGCATTAATTGAAACAAACTTATTTATATGTAACGAAACAACAGCCAGGTCTCCGTCACCTGCTTTTCATTCACTGGACCTGCGGGGTGAAAGTTTTGCTCCAATAAATGAACACAGCGTTCGTTCATTGGAACAGTGGCAATTTAAAGGTCCAGTACGTGAACACTCATTTATTAATAAAAAAACGTACTTTTTGTGAAAAAACCTTGTGGGAAATTGAATAATAATATCTTACAGCTATAAAAGCACAACTGTGATACAGAAAAGGTAAAGAATTTTTTTGTAAAAGCAGTGTAAACAAGGAGTTGCTTAGGCACGTACCTTATAGTGGTCGACGCCTTTCTCACCATCACACACCATAATCGATGATGCTTCACATTCAAGAAATTTTTAAAATTATTTACAAGAATTTACTGCAATGAATTGTATATTAAACTCTTCAAATTTGCTTCAAGATTTCAAATACATAGAAATTCATAAAGACTTTAACTTTGAAAGGTTATATTTCTATATTTTTCGCATTAGTGTTCATTCACTGGTGACTGTTCAGCCACTGGATCACTCACCCTAGAAGTTTTAAAAAGATTCAAAATTAATTAAGAACTTGAAATTATTTCAAGTAATTTAAATGAAGTGTGTTAACATTTTTTTCAGAACTTCTAAATATATTTTAAAATTAATCGAAATTTTCCTACAATTTTTGAAAATTCAGCAAATTAAATAAAATCCTTTAAATTTTATTTTAAATTCAGCTGTAAGTATTTCAAATTATTTCATGTTCTAAATTTAATTTGAATCTTTTTAAAACTTCTAAATATCTCTTAATATTACTCTAATATTTGTACAAATAATAAGTGTTCTATTGTTATTTATGAATGCAATTTTTTTTTTAATTTGCAGGATTTTCTCAAAGTTATAAAAAAATGCAATTCATTTTAAAATATATTTAAAAATTCTAACAAAAAATTCAAAAATGATTTTGAATTTGAAAAATTTGAAACCACTTCTAGATTGTTTAAGATTTTGTAATAAAATTTTAAAGCTTTTGAAGGATGACTAGAATATTGAAAATAAAAATAATTTAACATCTAATTTAAGAAATGTTAAGTTAAAAAAATTATTTTTTAATTTTTAATGTGTCTGGCTTAAAATTACTTAAAATAACATAATTTTATAAACCTTTAAAGCTCATTGCTTGATTCTTTAATTTATACTATTAAAAATGTTAACGTGGATTTACATTTTTGAAACTAATCTCAATTTTTGAACTCTACAATTGATAAAAGTTATACGTTTTGCAGTTTATTTGATTTTCACGTGAAACTGTTCAATTTAAAAGTGTTAGTACCTTCCAGTTTATACGTGTAAGTTATTGAGCATTTGAACACACAATTTTTTAATTGAAAACTTTTAAACTTCAATTTTAAAAGTTTGGAATTCAAGGGTTCCACTTTGAATGCTTTAAATTGTTATTTATTGTTTATTACTTTATATGGAAAAATCTTTAGAATATACTTTGATTTTTTTAAATTTCATTGACCGTGAAAAATGTTAGCAAACTGGAAAAGTCGACATATAGTACTGGACAGAGTACCGCTAGCTACAGGCTGCGGCAGTCCAGCCCTATTCCACTTTTCTGGAGGACTGAGGAAAATATTTGTTATGAGAGTTGACGGTCACCGTGCGGCAGCGATAGCTATGCAGTTGGCTTAGAGTTAAAAAAATGCAAAGCGAAATTGTAAAAAAAATATTTCTCAAATATAAATAATTTTCTGGTAACTCTAGGTAAAAGATAATAATGTTAATGAATTGTTTAATCTTTCAAATTTAAAATAATTTGCGCAAATAGTAAACTCCACTGCTTTTAAACGTAAATCCCAATTCATACCTGATAACCACAACAAATTATTATTCATGCGCAATCAAAGTATCCATATAATATTTTGTGTCATTTTTAAATATCCAAAAAGAGAATAGTCGAAATTTTATAATAATTCTATTATATTATATAATATATGTAATATAATATTTTTTATTTATTATTTTAAATTCATTTCGAACTTTCAAATATTTCAATAAGCTACAGTCGTATACACAGGTCCGGAGACTCTCATGGAGGGGGATGTTGTCTTATTGAAGCTTCCGGTTAATTGAAAAAAGTTCCACTAGGCAATGTAAGAGTAGAGTATTGGCGGTTTAATTTGAAATTTGAGTGTGATAAAATCAATGTTTTCACCATGTATTTAATAATTCAAATAATATGGGTGCATTTGTAAACTTATTTAAAGTAATAAACGTATATTAACGCTTAATCATGGTAAGATTATAAAAAAATTAAATTAATTTAATTTTCAAAAATATAAAACAATTAAAATTCGCCAGAAACTAGATTAAATTAAAAAATCTCGATAGTAACAAAAACTTTCTTACAAGCAAAGTAACACTTCTATTTTTCACAGATAGAAGCGGTTGCCTCAAACATTCCCTTGATTTCCCGCAAAGGATTCTGATTCTTGAATATTGTCGGTTTGGCACGATTTCTGAAACGCGGATGTTTCAAAGATCACGATAGATAATTCGCCCTTGTTGGTCATATTTGATGCACTCTCTAATAATAGTCTCATCGGAAAAATGCATTTTAAATACATTTGCTGTAGATCGGAAAACAATAACACCGGGAACACAACATTCCCATTCTTTTCGGAGTATAGGATCACTGGGCACTTTGAACATAGAACTTTTTCCTTTAAGTTTGTCACTGCTTCCTTCGCAATTTGGCACTAAACACCAAAACGGAATTTTTCTACAGATTGCACATCTGCAGTGGACTGCATCAATATTCTCTTATGTCAGTGTCACTTCGACTTTGAGGCTAGAAAACGTATTTAAATTTTCAAATGTTTCTCCTCTCGACTTGTGCGCCATGTCGTGTGGTGGCAGGATCGCGAAACTTTTTGGCCACGTAACGGCATACGGTCGTGTTCACAGTCCGAACCAAAGATATTTTACCTAGATGCGGCAAGGGTCAGGAGTGGGGACGGCCGATATATATATCTAACTAAATTGTGGACCATATTGAGGTGCTGCCCTCTTCAACTTTTCGTCGTTTCTATGGCAACCGCGTCCTTCGACCACGTAAATGTGCGGGGTGAGGCCGTGACCATCGACATTTATAAATGGATCGGTAACGCTTTGGGGAGAACTGAAGTGGGCTCTAGAGAGAGAAAAAATATATGAGACGTAGACCTGCTTTTATCTATTTCAGGACTCTGTCAAGTAAATTGGTGGCCCCGGGTATTGCCTAAATATTCTGTACGGTTAAATTTAAAAAAAAAAAAGATGAAAATAAAGTGTATATTTTTTGCATAAAAAGAATTATTTAAATTGTCCGGAATGGACAATTGTCCGTATGGATGGCTCCAAATCGTAAATTGTTTATCATGTACTGTTAATTGTATAATTCAGAATTGATATAATTTGTTAAATTATAATTTCGGATATTTTTAAATTGGGACACTTCGTATTTTCAAAATTTTGTTACGTTAATCTGCATATTCGGCATCTAATTTTGAATTGTTTTTTATTATTAGTCCTTTTATTTATTACAGTCACATTTTTTCTGCTTTTTTTTCGCATCAGCCATTGAAAATTTTTTTTAATTTCCTATTTTTCCTATTAATAAAAGCTAAGAACAAAATTCCCGGTTATAGACGATGTCTCGATGCTCAGAAATAATAATTAATAATTAATTTACTTTTTTTTCTTTTATAAAACTTTCACTACAATTAGGAAGTACAGCCAGGATTACATTAACCTATTAACGACCAAAGATATCAATTTTATAACATGAGTTTGACCGCAAAATTTATTGGTATAACAAAACAATAAATAGATCAAAAGTACTGTTCCTTATGTTTTTGGGTGAAAAAACTGGTTTTTTCCATCATCTTTGTTTTTCTCAAAAACTTTAAAGTGTAAAAAAAAGTTCCATTAAATAAAAATGTCTTGAGATTAACCATAGAACACTACGATTTTTTTTTAGGTTTTTTAGAAAAAATTTTCGATTTTTCAAAAAATCAAAAATTTGAAGTTTGCAACAAAATTTTTTAAAAAATCTCGAAAAAATTCACGAATATTTTGTTACTAATTCTAAGATATTTTTAGTTTTTTAAAAATTTGTACCACAGCCTATAGATTATGGGAAATAATTGATCAAACTTCATGCGCAGTGAATTCGCATGAAAAGAATTCGTGTGAAGTTTGATCAATTATTTCCCAAAATCTATAGGTTCTGGCACAAATTTTTCAGGAATAAAAATGTCTTAGAATTAGTCAAAAAATATTCTTGAATTTTTTCAGATTGTTTGAAATTTTGTGTGTGCAAATTTTTGATTTAAATAAAAAATCAAAAATTTTTTCTAAAAAATCTGAAAAAAATTCATAGTGTTCTATGGGTCATTTTAAGACATTTTTAATCCATGGAACTTTTTTTAAACTTTGAAGTTTCTAAAGAAAAACAAAGATGATGCAAAAAAAAATAGTTCTTGGGACATTTTTGCATTTTGTCCGCCATTTTGGAAGAAAAAACACATATATATATATATAAATTTTCTGTTAAATTTTAAAAATTTTGTGCACCGATGGTTGAAGAAATTTTCAGATATTAACGCGTTTTATGTCTGAAAAAAATTATAAAAATAAAAAATCAAACATTTTTCACTATTTTTGTATGCAAAAACCGCCGTATTTAATTTTGAAGTCAAAATATTCGAATTTTGACGACAGATTCAAATTTAGCTCACCCAAAAACATCAGAAACAGTACTTTTGATCTATTTATTGTTTTGTTATACCTATAAATTTTTCGGTCGAACTCATGTTATAAAATTGATAGCTTTGGTCGTTAAGGGGTTAATAATACATTTTTTCAATGGAAAATTCGATATGTGTATATATAATAAAGCGCAGTGAAAATGATCAAATTAGCCGAATCGTTTGAGCTGAGCGAAAAAAATTTGTGGGTTGGCATTCGAAAAGTAAAAAAAAAACAAAATTTGAAATCGGTTAATATCTGCTGCTCCCTTTTTTGATTTGAAGATTCCAAAAAATTTCCCTATTGCTTCGTAAGTTATGGAGATTTTTTTATATTTTTAGTTTTTTCTATTGAATAATAAAAATTTATAAATAAAAAATTTTTTCTCTCAATTTAGAATTTGTTGAAAATCCCAGACAAAAATTTTTTTATATTGAATGCTATGCACACACTTTTAAAAAAGCTGAATATGTCGAAACTGAAACTTCTTCACCTTGAGTCAAAGAAACATGCTATTTTTTGCATACAAAAATTTTTCATCCCTAGCCAATTATTACAAAGTAACATGTTCTTTGAAAGGGTGCGTGTGAAAAGCTTTAGCGCGAATATCAATATTGTCAGCGTACGTGCATATATAATGGGGAGGCAACATTTGCCATTATGGGATTTTGATATTCTACAAATCTTTTATTACCTAGCACGAATTCTATATCTATATTCTTTTTTAGACGCTTCACAATTTACTTTTCTTTTTACTGCGGATCTTATATCAATTTCCTTTAAATATTCCCAATTTTCCAACTTCCTGCTAATTCCTCCCGCCAATTTCTGTGCTCGCTCGCATTCACCTACCCCTTCTTGATGGGTGAAATGGTCACCAATAGGGTGACCCCCAGGGATGTGCAGTTACGCGTGACTGGAAGTTTCTCACGTAAAATACCTAAGTCAAGTATTTTACGTAGAAAACAGGTAAAATACCTAGTAAATTTCGTGCCAAAATGGCAAACCTGTATAAATGTGCATAACCTAAATTTTTTGAAATTCTGGTACGGGCATTTGCAGGAATTTTTTTTCATTTGCCAATATTTTTAATTAAAAAATAACAATGTCAACTAAACTGAAGCAGAGCAAACACAAAAATACTTCGGGCTTTCATAAATGCATTGGTACAAATGTAGCGCAATGTTTTTTTTGCAACATATAATTAAAGAACGTTGCTTGTAAGCGCCTTCTGGGTCACAGGTATGTAATTAATTTTAAAATATTATTGCATTTGTTCATTTAAATATTTGTAATTGATATATTATTTTGAGGTTACCGGTGAATTACTTTAACCTAAGCCTTCGTAATTTGTCATTATTTTTTTCATTTATATCTATGTTTTTGTTATTATTATTATAATGAAATATTGGTCAATTTAAGATTTAATTCCTTAAAAGCTGTTCATATGTTTCTATATTCAATTTTGTCAAAAAATTGTACCTAATAAAATATACACTGATAAAACAACTTTATTATAATAAACTTATGCACCTATGTGAACCCTGTAAATGGACCGGTAACACTTTGGGGAGAACGGAAATGTGCTCTAGAGAAAGAAAAAACATATGAGATGAAACCTGCCTTTATCAGGTCCATGACTGTGTCAAGTGCAATAGTGGCCCGGGGTATTGCCTTTATATTCTGTACGGTTAATTTAAAAAAAATGATAAACAATACATTAGAAGTTTGCAGTTATAATAAATTGAATGTTTAAAAACATTCTTGTAAAATAACCTGTTTCAGTTAGCTTATTAAAAAAACTTGGCAACCTTGAATTCTTCTTGAAATTGGATTGAAAATGCTACAACAATAATCGTTTTATTATTATTATTACACCATTAGGCCATTTCCCTTTCGGGGTAGGCGTGACTCACTCGGCAGGGGAAAGGAGTAGTGTGTGGATGGGATAGAGATTTTTCA
>NC_046661.1:66993188-66997551 GCF_010883055.1 Belonocnema kinseyi
TCAATTGAGTTTTCCAACGCATCGTGTTCAACATCGCAGTTGTGGTGTCCTATAGCTTCATCTCCGAATTGTCTCCTAAAATAGTCTCTGAAAGCCTCGAGTTCACAAATAATGCAAAACTGTCAAAAATTTGAAAAATAGTGTCATACAATTTTTCAATTATTAAAATTATGTGTAGCCTGAAATCAAAAAGTGTGCAAGGAAAAATTAACTTTATTTTTTAACAAAAATTTCCAGTTTCCATAAATTATATTTTAAAACTATTAAGAATAAACTTTAATGTTTATTTCAAATTTTCTTATTTAGTCGACAAATGATCAAAATTCTATTTAATTATTCCCACCTTTTCCCGCTTCTTCACTTAAATGCGAACTAAACTATTAGAGCCCTATAAGAAAATCAAATTATTTTTGGTTATGAAATTTCATTATTTGCGATTAAAAAGTCTGATTTTAAATTTTTGGTTAAATCTTTATTTTATTTTTTTTTTTTTGTTAAAAATTTCATTATTTAGTTGACAATCTAATTTTTAGTTGAAAATTCTTCAATTTTGTTCAAGACATTCTTTTCATTTTAAAATTTGAATTTTTGCTTATAAGAATCTGCGATATAATGCACGCTGCAAAGTCTCCAATGCTTTGCCACTCTTTCTCTAAGTCTAGGCGAATTCATTCCAGAACACCAGGTCTCCATTCTATTCTCATCTTTTAATGGGAACGTAGCAATAAAATAACATAAAATTGCAGTTAACAATATTTCTATAATTATCATGAAATAAATTATAAATCAATCAATTCAGAAAAGTACAATAAACGACACATTATTGGGGCACTCACGACACAAAGCACGGCCTTGTGCTGCACCAAACTTCATCCAACCAAGATATTCTCGATCAATCAGCTTTATGTAGAAAGAGATAGGTCTAATCTCATGTTTTTCTCTCTCTGCAGCCCATTACTGTTCTCCTCACAGATCACCAGTCTTTTTTTATGTGTCGATGCTTTCATGCCTCTGCAATCAGGCAGCCTGCATGCAGAAAACCCATAAAAGTGAGAGAGATGGAGAATGGTCAATCTCTTTCACTTTGATGGGTTTCCTTCATGCAGGATACCTGGTTGCAGAGGCATGAAAGAACCCAAGGGTACCTTTTCACTGAGACCTGTTTTGAATAATTCGTTGAATTAATTTGACACACCGAGTTCGTATCTCGGTTCTCAAATAATCAAATTTGCCATAAACCAACAAGGTACCTAAAAATGAATTCTATGAAAACATTAATTCCACGATTAATTGAAAACAGGCCTCCGTGAAAAGTTACCCTTTACTGCTATATTGCTAACTATCGTGACACGTGATAAAAGACAAGAGAGTGGACATCGTTTTTTCTCTGCTCTTCTTCGTCTTCTTCTTATTAACGTTGGCTTAATACTGGCTGTTGCCTTCAGTGATCCCAGATCTGAAACGAGACGTGGTCCAATCCTATGACACGTCTATGTCAGTGTGAATATGGTAGGAGGCGATATAAATGCCTGGGTTGCGCGCGCAACCCATTTCTCCTCTTCTGAATTTGAAAACTCGAAGGTGCACGATTGCCGGTCGGAACACTTCGGCGGTTCAATTTATATCTCTATCAGCTTTGAAATAAAATGAAGAGATTGGGATTTTAATATTTCCAGATTTCGATGCTGGGCCTGGCGATTATCATGATTTGAATACTTCGCGCGCCTCTTTAATGCGTGTATTTTGAGGTTACGTTACTTCAAGTATAAAATATAAATTATATAAATATTGATACTATTATATATATATTATTATTAATGATAATATTATAATTATGTTATATTATAATAGTTTTATTTAAATCTTGATCCGCATTTGAAAGAAATTAAAGAAATTGGTGATTTTGGAATTCATCCCGTTTGGATAAGAACTCAATTATTTGATTGAAAAATTAATTATTTTGTTGAAAATGTAACTATATTTTTAAAAAGTCTTCTTTTCTATCAAAAATTCAAATAATTTGTTAAAACTTTTATTTCTTTTATTTAAAGGTTCATCTCTTTCCTTGAAAATACATTTTCGAAACTGACAATTAATCTATGCCATTTTTGGTTAAAAAATCATGTATTTTGTTAACAATTCGTATTTTTTTGTAGAAATTATCAACTGTAAATATTTTTTGGTTGCAAAGTCGTTTTGTTGTAAATGCAACTACATTGTTAAAAATTAAAATCATAATTTTTGCGTGGAAAATTCGATTATTCACTTAAAGTTGAACTACTTAGTAAAAAATTAATTTTTTCTTATTAAGGATTCATAATTATAGTTGAAAATTCAACTATTTGTCTTTAAGTTAGGTTAAAAATTCAGCTTGTTTGAAGATAATACTCTTTTTGACTTTAAAAGTACAAAATTTATTAAAATTAAATTGACGTTTTTGACTAGAAATTTAATCTTTTTGGTTGAAAATGTATCATTTTTGGTCAAAAATGCAATTGTTTGATTAAAATATGAACTGTACATCTTCTTGGGTTTAAAAGTCGATTATTTCACTAAGAGTTGAACTACTTTGTAAAAAAATACGTTTTTTTAACAAGGTTTTATAATTCTGGTTGAAAATTGAACTACTTGGTTGAAAGTTTAACTCTTTGATTAAAAACTCATATTTTTCGTTTAAGAAATTCAAATTTTTGTAGATGATTCGTCTTTTTGACATTAGAATTAAATCATTCCGTTGAAAATTCATGTATTTTGTTCCAAATTTGTCTTTTTTTGTAGATCATTAATTTTCTTGGTCGAAAATTGATCTGATTGGTTGACAATTCAACACCTTTGTTGAAAATACATTTTTTCCGTTAAAAATTATTTATCTTTATCTGAAAATGTAAATATTATAGGATTGAATAAAAATTAATCGTATATATTGGTTAAGTTTGAAAATCGTTTTTTTTTTATAGAACATTAATCTTCTTGGTCAAAAATTCACCTTTTCCCTTGAAAATTTAACAATTTTATTGAAAATTCGTTTTTTTTCCTTTTTCAATTCAATTTTTTATCATAGCTTTTATCTGGAAATTGAACTATTCCATTTTTGGTTAAACTTTATCCTGTAAATTGTATTAGTTAAAACACCGATTATTTGTTAGAAAATTAATTAATTTTTTTTCGATTATGACTTGAAATATTATTTCAGTATAAAAAATTTTTATTTTCAACCCATTCAATTTGAAATTTTTTAATTAAAAAAAGAAAATTTCGTGAATTATCAGCAATGTTTGACCATTCATTTAAAACAATCCATTACAAACAACTGTTAAAAATTATACAAATTTGAACAGAATGGTTCGAAATAGAAAGCCTTGAGTTGTTAAATTTGTAATGAGCTAAATTTTAAATTTAAACGCTACAATTTTAATTTAAAAAAAGATTTAGAATTAATTTAAAACTTGAAATTATTTCAAATAATTTGAAACACGATTTAGACTTTTGCAGATCACGAATTTTAAGTCATTTTTTTCAAAAAACAACTCCTAGTCGGCGTCAGTGGACAATAAACGTGATAAATTGATATTTTTTTCAAAAAATCGATGTTTTGGATACTGTTCTGGAGGTTTTCCACTACATGAATCACAAAACTAGAACTTTTTTCAACCCTTAATAATAAAGTAAGATTTAGAACCTATGTATAGCGATATTCATGAACTCCATTATAATATTTTTATCTTCTTTTAAGAAGTGCCTTAGAGTTTTTATGGGTTAATCAATTGAGTTTGTAGAATTTTCGCTAATACTTCGCAACTACGATAGTGAGATGTCGGATACTAGATATTGGCAATATCTATTTTTATTTTTGTCTTCCAAAAAAAATATTTTACATAAAGTTTTAAAGTGTTTTACGCTTACGCACACGTTTATCGACAAATGACCGGCGTAAAGGATTTCTGACACGCTTTTGACCTCTTTCTGAAGATGTTTCTCTCTTCATCATCCAGCAGTAATCTGTCAACATATTTATACCCCATCGTCCTTGAAATCTGCGTTCAAATTCCTTCAAGTCTTGGTGAAACCTTTCTCCTTGCTCTTCACTAAAGTCCCCGTTGTTCTCAGGAAACTGATCAATATGTGAAGCAAGGAAATGAAGCTTCAAGTTCATTAGGCAGCCCAGTTTTTCAAAGTTGCGTACCATCTTTTTTACAATAGTTTTGTAATTTACGTCTTTAGTGTTACCCAAAAATTTTGTTGATACATCTTTAAAACTAGCCCATGCTGCTTTCTCACCATCTTTCATAGTTCTTTCAAAGTTTTCATCTCTAAATAGAGTACGAATTTCAGGTCCATCAAAAATACCTGCGCTTAGTTTACC
>NC_046661.1:66997651-66998923 GCF_010883055.1 Belonocnema kinseyi
GAGACAAAAGGTACTCTATTACAGGTATACGCCAAGATCAATAAGAAGTATTTGTTCAAAATGTTAATATTTACCAAGTTATTCGCATTTTTCATTCTTTTTCCCATTTTTTCAATCACCTGCTGTATCTTTAGCAATTTAAAAGAAGGTGTGCTGAATAACTTATTCTGCTATAAATAATCATAATCAGTGTAACGTTCTCAGTTTCTGATTATCGTAGAAAGTTGTAATAAAGATGAATATGATTATAAAAATTAAACAACAAAATCTCTTTACTTTAAAATACCCATTATTTATTATTGTTAAAGTTTATGTTTTGTCGTCGAGATACGTTCGATCTTTATTACCGTAACGAATGTCAAGTTTCCCAGACCCAGCGTGGGTCATTGGCGTAGGCATCACAAATTCTTGGTGGTGCATTTTTAATGCAGTTCTATACTCGGAGACACTATTATGCTATTTTAAAATACAAATTGTTGAGCTTCATAACAAGCAGAGCAATATATTACAACAATTAAAGACAATAATAATATAATTAATAAATTATTAATAAATATAAATGTATTTATATGAAATAAAACATTTATTACTTTTGTATTACGTTGCACATTTTGAAATAAATCGTGCACATAGGAGGAATTACATTTACTAACATATTTGTACACGGAAGGCAGTTGTATCTTAGGCAACCATAATTATATTATATCACGGGCAATGTTGCGGAGTAACTTCTTGCAAGTAAGTGACCGACATAATAGTGTCTCCGAGTATAGAACCGCATTAAAAATGCACCACCAAGAATTTGTGATGCCTACGCCATTGACCCACGCTGGGTCTGGGAAACTTGACATTCGTCATGGTAATAAAGATCGAACGTATCTCGATGACAAAACATAAACTTTAACAATAATAAATAATGGGTATTTTAAAGTAAAGAGATTTTGTTGTTTAATTTTTATAATCATATTCATCTTTATTACAACTTTCTACGATAATCAGAAGCTGAGAACGTTACACTGATTATGATTATTTATAGCAGAATAAGTTATTGTTTTAATTGAAAGTGGTTGACGCCAATTCATTGCAAAAGATTTACTTTATTCGTGTACTAATTTTGAGCACACCTTCTTTTAAATTGCTAAAGATACAGCAGGTGATTGAAAAAATGGAAAAAAGAATGAAAAATGCGAATAACTTGGTAAATATTAACATTTTGAACAAATACTTCTTATTGATCTTGGCGTATACCTGTAATAGAGTACCTTTTGTCTC
>NC_046661.1:66999023-67001810 GCF_010883055.1 Belonocnema kinseyi
TATTGCAAATTCGGATTCAGCGTCGAAAAATACATAAGAATATATAGGTCTGGTCAATTGCACAGACACTTTTGTTTTTTTTGTGGGCCTGTGTAATTTAACGGAATTTCAAAGAATTTAAAAATGTTTAGAAGGCTTATTTTTTTAAATACCAAAGGAATTTAGAAATCCTAAAAACAGGTCTTAGGTATTTCAAAAGATGTTGAAGGATTTGAAAAATTTGAGAGAATTTTAAAGATTGCAAGGAATTTTCATTGATTACAGTAATTTAATATGATATTTGGAAGGATTTGACATATTTCAGGGAAGTTTCAAATTTTCAAGGAAATTTTAAAAGATTTTAAATATTTGTGAATGTTTTGAAAGATGTCAAGTAATTTAAAATTTATTTTTATAATTTCAAGGAATTTTAAAGAATTTTAACAGTTTTAGCAGAGTTATTTAAAAAGATGCCAAAGTACCCAGTGGGGACAAAATTTGAGACCGTAATTGGAACGTCCTAAAAACGTTTCTTGGATGTACTAGTCAAAAGGCGTCATTTGAACGTTTAAAAAAGTATCCTTAGTCAAACCGAATAATGTTCTAAAAACGTTTTATGTTCGAAATACGTCTTTAAAGCGTCTATAACATTATATGTTTATGGAAAGTTATATGGACTGACTTAGGACTTTTTTAAGCCGTTCTAAAGATGTTCTTTAACGCGTGTGCCCACTGGGTACTTTAGAAATCTTTAAAAGGAGTCTAGGCGTTTGAAAAGATTTTGAAGGTTTCGAAATATTGAGAGTACTTAAAAAGGTTCAAAAGAATTTTTAATTGATTACAGTAATTTAATATGAGATTTTAAAGGATTTGAAATATTTCAGGGTATTTTTAAAATTTCAAGGAATTTTCAAGAGCTTTAAAAAATTTTAAGAGATTTCTACAGATTTTTAAGCATTTTAAATATTTGAGGATGTTTTAAAAGATGTGAAGGAATTTTCATCCCATTTTTCTAATTTTAAGGAATTTCAAAGAAATTTAAAGAAGTAGTTTAAAAATCCTAAAAAAAAAGGTCAAGGTATCTGAAAATATTTTGAAGGTATTGCAATATTTGAGAGTATTTAAAAAGGTTCCAAGGAATTATCAATTGATTACGGTGATTTAATGTGAGATTTTGAAAGATTTAATATATTTTATGATACTTTAATAGATTGCAAGGAATTTTCAAGAGATTTGAAAATATTTTTAAGGATTTTAGATATTTGAGGATATTTTAAAAGATTTCACTGAATTTTTAATTCATTTTTATAAATTAAAGGAATTGCAAAGAATTTTAATGATCATAGCAAGGCTGTTTAAAAAAACTCCAAAGTACATTAAAAATCTTTAAAAGGTGTCAAGATTTTTCAAAATATTGTAAAGGTTTCGAAATATTTGAGAGTATTTTTAAAGTTTCAAGAAAATTTCAATTGATTACAGTAATTTAATATGAGTCTTCTATTTATATCTCGATACCCATTTGAAAGAAATGGAAGAAATTGGCGAATTTAATGTTTCGCGTGATTCTTCATTTCATGCATGAGTCGATGTCCTTTCATGGGTCTCTTCATTTTTGAGAAAAGAAAAAAGTCACTGGGGGACAAATTCGGTGAATATCATTATTGACTTCATTCAACATCTCCTGAGCGATGGTCATGCGATGGATCTTTTGATAAAAATTAAGCAGTTCTGGAACAAATTTCGCTGACACACGTCTCATGTCCAAAACGTCCGAAAAGATAGCATGGGATGAGCCAACCGATATGACAACATCTTCAGCAACTTCTCTGATGGTAATTCGGCGATTTTTCAACGTCATTTTTTCCACTGCTTGAACGTTTTCACCTGTTGTTAACGTGCTGGGACGTCCAGGGCGAGGTTCGTCTTCGACATCTTCTCGGCCTTCTTGGAACAGCTTGTCCCACTTATACAGATTTTTCTTACTTAGAGTAGACTCACCGTATGCAACTGTTAACATTTCAAGAGTTTTAGAGCACTGGATTCCATTTTTCACACGAAATTTAATGCAAACTCTTTGCTCCATTTTTTTTGAAAGAAGAAAATCACCGAGCACGCCAAACCCTTCTAACCTTTTACGCCCCTGCCAGAAAAACAACACGAGCTATATATTCAGAACTGTGAACATATGATCGTGACGAGTGTACCAACACAACAAAACAAAAAATTTAAAACTTGAATATACGTAGCCCGCGAAAATTGAAAAGTCACCTTACTTTTTGAACACACCTCGTATATAGTATGAATATTATTACTATTATACATATTATTAATGTTAATATTTAGAATTATAAAATATAATATAATATAATATAATATGTTTTACAACCGTAAAACAAAACCAACGGCTGATCATAAGACCAAAAGACGAATGCATCAACTTGCCATAAAGATAGGCTGGGCAAGACAGTACGCGTCCCGCATTCAATGTGTGATTGACTACATCACATCTGGCAGAAATTTTACCGCCAAGGTTCGAAAGTTCGCGCGCGAACTCCGGACCCGTTATCACACACTTAACAAGTCAAAGCTGCTGACCATCAGGCAGCATATTGTTGAAAGAATACGGATACTATCTGACGCTAAGAGAAGTCTAGAGCGGAGGGAGAGATAGGTCAGAGAAAATCAACAGTTTCTCTCTGACCCATGTCGACTCTTCCAAGACCCTCCAGTTACTGTCGAACACCCACCCAAACCAGAAGAGGTCGCAGTATTTTGGAGAGAAGTCTACGAAGTTCAGCATAGACTGGA
>NC_046661.1:67001910-67005192 GCF_010883055.1 Belonocnema kinseyi
CCGTAGATTCCGAATTATTATGTTTTAGGCTGTTAACTATGAAATTAAAAAAAATCTACTTCTAAATTTTAATCCGAAAGCTTAACAAAGGACCCTTGAGTGGCGGCTACTCTATTGAGATAGCCTCTCTGCTTGTTATTTATGATCGTATTCTTATTTCAATTTCGGAAAAGATATTTTAAAGCCTTCAGACCATTTAAACGAGCTTCCTGGACCTTTAAAAATATCTACCTGAATGCCTGCGGAGAATTTCTCTGAGCTTCTTTGACCTAAAGAATTGTTAGTATATACTCAAAGATTCTTTTCGGTAGGGATGGCAAAAATTTGAAATGAAAATAATTAAAATTACAACGTAATCGTTTTCATTTCGAAGCGAACAAATCAAATAATTATTATTCAAAGAAACTAGTTTATAAATTTAAAATTAAAAGTCTCAGTGTTTATAAAATTTATAATATCCTTAGAGTATAACATGTCAATTTCAAGTATTTAATTTTAAACGTTTTAAATGGAATTACTTATAATTCTGCAATACATTTTTTGGCAGCTTCAGGATATAAATAATTTGAAGTTGAAAAGGGCAAATTATTCAATTTCAAACCTCGTGAAAAATTAGAACAAGAGTAAAGCCTTCGAAATCGAAGACTTTCTATGATTAGAGGAATTTAAAATTGCACGGTTTTAATATATTTGCAATTTTAAACATTCAAATTGTGTAATTATGATAAACAAAAATTTCACGAATTGTATGATTTGAAAAACTTTTTCATAGAGTTAATGAATTAAAAACCCAAGCCGTAATATTGGTTGAATTTTGAATGTGCCTCAAGTATAACCTAATCAATTCAAATTGTTTAATTTAGAACGTTTTGAATTGAAATGCAGAATTCTAAATATTTGTATTTGGGGATTATCTAATTTTGGAGGCCATTAATTTAAGCCTAATTCAGTTATAAGGCTTACAGTTGTCAATGTAACGATATTGAATCCCTAAATTCAAAACCAATTTAAAATAGAATGTTACTATAGAACCGTCTACTATTTTATGAATTGCTGTTAGAAGAAAGTTATAAAAAAATACCAAAAAGCGGAATTAAATTTCGGTTTTGTATAAAGATCTTTAAAAAGGAGTATAAAATTTTCTTTAAAATAAATCTAACAACAAAGTGCCAGATAATGTATTTTTTAAGTAAATTCATCAGTTTATTCAAATATGAAATTCTTTCCAATTTTTTTTTTTAAATTGTGGAAGAAATAAACATTTTTATTGCCCTTTTAAAATAAAAAGTCGGGTTTTTAGCATGATTGTGGTTCTTTTTCCCAAATAAACCTCTTTTTGTTAATGAGATCATTAATTTATAATGCATTTTTTATTCATATTCTCATTTGAAACAATTTTAAACAAAAATATTAAAATTATTAGAAAATAAATTTGTTTACGAACAAAAAATGTTAAGAGCAAGGTTTTTTTATTAAAAGAAACCATTTAAAATAATTATGTTTGCGATATTACAAATTTGGAATGGAATTAAATATGTAAACGGTTAAACGAGTAAAATGTAAACAAAAATTAAGAACAGCTTTGGCAGCGAAAATCAAGCCTGCAACTTCCCGCCTACAAACACAACGTGCTACTGCCTGAACCTAATCGACTAGCCGGAAAGTATATTTTTCTATCCATGACTGGTGGAGAAAATTTAAAAGTGAAACTTCCATAATTGAAAGTGGCATGGGGCGCGGAAAAAATTCTAATCATCGAAAATTCTAATCATAGAATAATTTCGTTTTCAGGCGATATCTTAATAAATAAACAATTAATAATAATTTAATTTTATAATCATAATTATAAATAATAATACATAATACTAAAAAAATATACTAGATTGAAAAGATGTCAGTGAAAAGACGTTATATAATATTTTTAACATTGAAAGGATAGGAGTTTTGGCAGGGACCAACAAAAAACTTCGAATTATTGGCGGTTCGAATTATAGAAATTTCACTGTATATACAAAGAAATAAAAAATAAAAATGGCATCAAGGTCTTGAAAAAAATAGTCTATTAAAGTAAATAATAGTTCTGTAAATTTCCAGCATTGATTTATATTATTTTTTAGGATTGCGGTTTAAACAATGTATTCACCTTAAATATTAAAACAACAAAAATACTAAATTAATGTTTCTAAACGTAAGGCCTGGGATGGGCCAAAAAACGAAGTCCAAGAAGAACAGAAATAGTTCATATTTAAACGTAAAAAGATAACACGTGTTGTCACAAGTATAGAAATATAATACATCAATGACTTTTCGATATCAAAAATGACCCTAGCCCTTGGGTGTCGAAATGAGGTCAAAAATGTTGAATTATAGCAAATTCAAAACGTTAAATATTTCTACGAACGTTAAGGTAATTTTTATGCCCAGTTGTAGTATTAAATGCCAATAAAAAAATTTAAACAAACCCATATTTTTTCTTAATATTAGATTTTTAGAGTATGAGGAAAATTACATTTTAGTAGGATTGAGTTACTTCTTATTTCAATTTGAAAAATTGGTTTCATTTATAATATGGCCTTAGCTAAACTGTAGAAGCAGGTCGTAAATTCCTTTCACTTTCAAAAATGCTTCTTAGACTTTCCAGCTCTTAAAAAATGCATGTACCACTAAATTCACAAACATTTAAAATATGCAATATTTCAGAAGACATTTTTCCTGGTCTATAAGAAAATTATAGCTTGATTTTCAGTCTTTTGATTTCTTCAACCAGAAAAAATAGTAAGTGCATATTTAACTACATATTCTGGTTGATTTCACCAGACATTTTTTTGAGTGTATTTAAATTTCAATAAAAGTTAGCTGAATCTTTACATTCACTTTTCTACTCATTTCCAGAATATATATAATTTTAATAAGAAATAAACTTTTTAATTCAAATTTGTTACGAATATTTTATACTAAGAATTCTACATTCGAAAAATCACTTCTATCTTAATACACCTAGGAAAAAATATTTAATTTACCAGAATTCAAAATTTTAGGACCTCTTTGCTACATTTTGGGACTAATTATGATTTTAAAATGTTTTTAGAGTTCTTTAATATCAACTCTTTAGAACTAGCAATTTCGTATCTTCGGCTCATCAATCTATTGGATCACCACGTGTAAGTATACATATATTTCTAAAGATATATTAAAATTATTTTTTCATTCACTTAAAAAGTAAAATTGGATTATTACCATTTTGGATTTTAAATGCACTATAATTTGGCGCGATCGAATATA
>NC_046661.1:67005292-67007782 GCF_010883055.1 Belonocnema kinseyi
TATTTTTAAATTTTCAAGGAATTTTCAAGAGATTTCAAAAGATTCTAAAGAATTTCAGAATTTGAGGATGCTTAAAAAGACTTCAATGAATTTTCAATTCATTTTTATAATTTAAAGGAATTTCAAAGAATTTTAACAATTATAGCAGGGTTGTTTAAAAAACTTTAAAGTACCTCAGAAATGTTTAAAAAATGTCGAGGGTTTTCAAAAGATTTTAAAGGATTTTCAATATTTTAGGATGCTTTAAAATATTCCAAGGAATTTTTAAATAACTTCAATAATTCAAAGCAATTTCAAATAATTTTAACTATTTTTGTCAACTATTCTCGTTGAAAGTGGAACTGCTTTGTTGAAAATTTAGTTTGTTTTTGGTTTATGATTTATGAAACTAGTTGAAAAAATTTGTTTTCTGAAAATTTAACTGTTTTTTTAGAAAAATTTTTCGTTTTTGTTTAAAAATGGATTTCTCTTAACTACAAGAAGATTAATCTTTTTTTCCGAAAATTTAAATACGATTAAACATTAATTTTTTTATAGAAAATTAGACTTGGTAAAAAATAAATTTCTTTTGTGCAAAGTTCATGTATTTTATGAAAAATGCCTTTTTTTGGCATACAGTTCAAATTTTTAGATGGAAATTAAATATAGGTTATGTTACATAGTAATTGCAAATAATAAAAGTATTTAATTAATAATGAAATGAGACATGTGAACTGAGAAGTAAACTTCAATTTTTTTCTGTGCCAATAACATTATGGAATGTCTGCTGAGTGAAAAATACCATAAAATAGTAATAATATTCATAACCTCGAAAAAATGACAGATCGGCCCGGAATTTTTATTATACTTTCGATTGATTATTCTTTACCAAAGAAATGTTTGGTGGTTTGGTACGTTTATCACTGACAGTGTCGGCAGCGATAATTTAAATAATAATTACTTATTGTCAATTGAACAATCATTACTTATTAATCATTTTAATAAGTTAAACATTATTTCTGAATTTAAAATTCGATTACCATTGTTTTTTACACAGATCGATCCTAGGAGAAATACACATTAGGAAATGCAGATAGAATTGGTGCATTTTAATCAACATTATAGAAAACTCGTTATCTTTGGACCTTATCCCAAGACCAGGGATTGATCAGCCTAAAATTAATTATATGAGTCATTTGAATGGTATAGGCGTATCAAAAAGATATCTCGAAGCAATGTAACTTGCCCGAATTTTAATTGATACAATTTTTAGGGATTTTTTTTATTTAAAAAAATGTTATCTCTGGACCTCATCTGAAAATTTGGTTTGATCAACCAATAAAATAAATTTTGAGATGAGGTCCAGAGAAAACATTTTCTAAAATAAAAAACATCCCTGAAAATTGTATCAATTAAAATTCGGGCAAGTTAAATTGCTTCGAGATATCTTTTTGATACGCCTATACTATTCGAATGACTTAGATAATTAATTTTAGGCTGATCAATCCCCAGTCTTGGGATAAGGTCCAGAGATAACGATTTTTCAACAATGCTAATTAAAATGCACCAATTCTATCTGCATTTCCTTATGTGTATTTCTTCTAGAATCGATCTGTGTAAAAAACAATAGTAATAAAATTTTTAATTCAGAAAAAATGTTTAACTTATTAAAATGATTAATAAGTAATAATTGTTAATTTGTTAATGAGTCATTATTATTTAAATTATCGCTGCCGACACAGTCAGTTATAAACATACAAAACTACCAAACATTTCTTTGGTGAAGAATAATCAATCGCAAGTATAATAAACATGCCGGGCCGATCTGTCATTTTTTCGAGGTTATGTTCAGATTCACCTGTTTGCCCTAATCGCTGCAAGTAAATGTAGGTAATGTCAACTTAAAGTTTACGCACGTAATATTTTATCACTTTATTTAAAATATATCCTGTCTGCTCATAACATATATTTTTTTATGCCGTAAATAAGTGGTAAACACAATTCACTCTTCGTCCACTGGAAGCGCTAAGTATTATTACTATTTTATAGCATTTGTGAATCAGCAGACATTCCATAATGTTATTGGCACAGAAAAAAATTGAAGTTTACTTCTCAGTTCACATGTCTCATTTGATTATTAATTAAACACTTTTATTATTTGTAATTACTATGTAACATAACCTATATTGTTTTGATACTTGTATCCATTTGAAGTTTCGAACGCAACCATGGAAACTATTATAAACTTGATCCGAAGATGCACGGACTTGACCGAATGGTCGATCCGAATGCAACTTTAAAGGCGCGAAATATTAATTTCGCCGGGAGCGGGTGCTAATCTGAAAATTTGCACCCGCTTCCAGCGAAATCGCGGTAAAATTTCAGCCATAACCACGTCTCACAACCGTAAGATAGGTGGTTACAGTCTGTAAAGAAATCAATACGACGATCCAGCAAAAGCCTCGTGGACCCTAAGAACACGGAGCGACCCAAGGACAACCGCCTTCTGCA
>NC_046661.1:67007882-67010371 GCF_010883055.1 Belonocnema kinseyi
TTAAAAGGACCACTAAAAGGATCTTGAAAAGGACCCAAATCTCTCAAACTATCTCCGAGACTATTTTGTTTCAAATCGACTTTGTTTATAGACTCAAATGGATCAAGCTATTTCGCTAAAGAAAACTCGAACATTTCTTTCGGTAGGGATTTACAACCTTTTCATTTCAAAGGCTTTGAAGCTATGATCGAATTTTCAAAATTGAATAATTTTGAATGAAATAATTATTTATTTGCTAAAATGCTTCTAATTTGTAATAAAACTGTGGAGTAATGAAGTATTTCCATGCAAAATAGTTATGATTAAGTTTAAACGCTTCTTTACATTTTGACGTTGTCGACTTCTGAAAAGTTTCAAAAAAAAAAAATTCTTTGACTATGACTGAACACTTTCCATTTAAAAAGATCAATATCTCAAATTTCAAGCGGAAAGGTTTCTAAAAATTTTTAATTCAATACTTAAA
This sequence comes from Belonocnema kinseyi, assembly GCF_010883055.1. NCBI lineage: Eukaryota > Metazoa > Arthropoda > Insecta > Hymenoptera > Cynipidae > Belonocnema > Belonocnema kinseyi. Next base: position 67,008,346 of record NC_046661.1, read on the forward strand.
ATACTTACAACTTCAAACTTTTAATTTAAAATGAAAGGAGTTTTAATGCATTTCAAAAATTAATTAATTCTATCGCCCATAATTTGACGTGATATAAATTAATATATTTTATTACATTTTTCTAAGCTTCTAAGTTATAACAATCCTTTCCCGTAAATAAAGTCACTGTTTTCTGTTCTACATCCAGTAGCCACCCTGACAATTGCTCCAAACATTATTGACATTCCAGACTTTTCTTTGGATTTTGTATACTGTTCATATCAATTTCATTTATTATTAGAATACTGCACAATTTAGGATACTCCTGGTGAGAGGGCTCAGTAAACTATGTGGAGATTATTTTAATATCATTTCTTCTTTAGATCTATTCTTTATTATTATTAGTTAATTATAATCCTAATTACTTTCCTGAGTATTTTGTTGAATTTACCTAATTATTATGAAAATAAGGGAGAAATTTTTTTTATTTCTTCAGTTTATTTGAATACTCTCCATTGTTGAAGCCAAGAAACAACAGAAATTAATTTAACTAAAATTTATTTCATTTTTTAATTCACCTCAATTTTATTTAAATTTTGAATTAGCTAAATTTTATTTCAATTTCGAAGTCAACTAAATTTGGTTGAAATTTGGAATTTAACTAAATTTTATTTAATTTTAACATTTATCTCAATTTCATTTAAATTTCAACTTTAGTTTCAAAAAATAGTTTTTGGAAATTTCACTTAAATTCTAAATTTGTAACATTCCAAATGGCATACAGAGCCAGCCGACCGACTCACCTATAGCAAAGATTGCTATAGTGATGGCGAAGGCGAACGCGAGAAACAGAAAATCCCATTCGGTTTGGAATTCAATAACTTTCAGTGTGCGCCCCAAACCCCACCCCGCCCATTGACGTGACGAAGGACGCGGTTGTCATAGAAACGACGAAAAGTTGAAGAGGGCAGCACCGCAATATGATCGAAAATGTGGACCTAGGACCTAATATCTTTGATATTACTACGTATATTACATCCTTACTTTTCTACAAATGTATTTTACATTTCATCACGTGACTATATGGGCGGGATTTTTGAATTATTTATCACATTCCTAAACAAATTACTTGAAAAATAATAATAATATACGTGTTTATTGTCCTTCATAATCCTCAACGTTTTCGAGCATGTCGAACACCAGTGTAATTAATCGTTCGCGCTCGAAATTAATGGTTTCCCCTCCCGAAATGTTTTTTTACACTTGTTCTTAACATTTTTATTCTTAAAATTAAATCGATTGAACAGCTTTATAAGATGTTATGTCAATTATTCAAATCTGTCAAATGCAGTCCCGCCCAAGTAAATAACGTTCGCCACCTTTGATATGTATTATACATAGTTTTCTACAATTTTCTACGTATATTACGTCGTTTATGTATTATACGTAGAAAACCTCGAGTGACATGTCACAACCCATCTCTGGTTAAAAGTGATCTGGAAGTTTATTAATTGGAAAATAAACTGTGACGTCATAATTAATAGAGCCTATTGCATTCTAATGATGGGCTCCCTTTTTTGATAAGGAAGGAGGTGTATCTGATGCCTCATTTATTATTACTCGCGGCCCAGAGCTGCCAGATCGTGGATGAAATTTACCCCCACCATACCTACAGTTTGAGAGGCGCAAAACAGAAGGTGCATGATTACCACTGTGAGTTCGTGTCCAAGCCGAAAATGCACGATTCGACTTCAACTTTCTGCTGTACGATGATTGCCGATCTGAAAGCTTCGGAAGACTTCGGTGGTCTTCTATTTATATCTCGATACCCATTTGAAAGAAATGGAAGGAATTGGCGCATTTAATATTTCGCGTGATTCTTTATTTCATGCATGAGTCGATTTTGAGGTTATGTTTTTCAGGTGTATATAGTATGAATATTATCACTATTACGAGGGTGGATTGATAAGTTTCCGGCCTGACCAAGAGATGGCGCCACTAGGCCTACCTTGAGGTGGCGTTCTATAGTACCATCCTTAGATAGCTT
>NC_046661.1:67010471-67027070 GCF_010883055.1 Belonocnema kinseyi
TATGCAGGACCACAAACTTGCCTGCCGCGCTAACTACTTTTCCAAACTACTTTGTTAAAATTTTTATTTCTTTAATTTGAAGGTTCATGTCTTTCGTTGAAAATACATTTTTGAAACTGACAATTAATCTATACCATTTTTGGTTAAAAAATCATGTATTTTGTTAAAAATTTGTCTTTCTTTGTAGACATTATTTTTCTTCATAGAAAATTTATTATTTTTGAGTAAAAATTACATTTTTCGGTTGAATTATCAACTGTAAATATTTTTTAGTTGCAAAGTCGTTTTGTTGTAAATGCAACTATATTGTTAAAAATTAAACTCATAATTTTTGTGTGGAAAAATCGATTATTCACTTGAAGTTGAACTACTTAGTAAAAAAATTAATTTTTTTCTTATTAAGGATTTATAATTATATTTGAAAATTCAACTATTTGCCTTTGAATTGGGTTTAAAATTCAGCTTTTTTGTAGATAATACTCTTTTTGAATTTAAAATTTAATAATTTCATTGAAAGTTCATGTGTTTTGTTTAAAATTTGTCTTTTTTTTGTAGATCACTAATTTTCTTGGTCGGAAATTCATCTGATTTGTTGACAATTAAACAACTATGTTGAAAATTAATTTTTTCTGTTAAAAATTGTTTATCTTTATCAGAAAATGTAATTATCATATGATTAATTAAAAATTAATCGTATATATAAAGGGTGGACACGCTGGGGCTTACATACATGGCGATCTGAATGCTACCCGAATTGCACAACAGCAGGGGAGAAGCCATTATACAGTGGTATTTTCATATTTCGCGTCTTTAAAATTGCATTCGGATCAAGTTTATCATAGTTTCCACGGTTGCGTTCTAAACTTCAAATGGATACAAGTATCAAAACAACATAGGTTATGTTACATAGTATTTACAAATAATAAAAGTGTTTAATTAATAATGAAGTGAGACATGTGACCTGAGAAGTAAACGTCAGTTTTCTTCTGTACCAATAATATTATGGAATGGCTGCTGAATGACAAATACTATAAAATGGTAATAATATTCTGCGATTTTAGTGGGCGAAGAGTGAATTGTGTTTAACGCTTATTTGCAGCATAAAAAAGGTATGTTATAAATAAACAGGATATGTTTTAAATAAAGTGAATAAAATATTACATGCGAAAACTTTCAATTGACATTACCTACAATTCCTTACAGCGATTTGGGTGAAAAGGTGAATCCGAACATAACCTCGAAATAATGACAGATCGGCCCGGCATGTTTATTATACTTTCGATTGATTATTTTTTACCAAAGAAATGTTTTGTGGTTTTGTATATTTATTACTGATAGTCTCGGCAGTAATAATTTAAACAATAATTACTTAATAATTATTTAACAATCCTGACTTATTCATAATTTTAATAAGTAACACTTTATTCCTGAAATTAATAACTGATTTCCATTGTTTTTTTCACAGATCGATCATAGATGAAATACACATCAGAAATTGCAGATGGATTTTGTGCATTTCAGCTGGTTCATTTCAATGAACATTATTGGAAAACCGTTATCTCTAGACCCTATCCCAAGACTGGGGATTGAGCAGAATTGTTATTCCATTTTTTTTATAACTTATTCTATTTTCGAAAAATGCTATCTCTGGATCTGATTTCCAAACTGGCATTCAATCAGCCTCGAAAATTAATTCTAATTCATTTTGATGGCATAGGTTTACCAAAAAGATATCTCGACGAAATTTAGCTTGCCTGAATTTTAATTATTAAAATATTCAGGCATTGTTTTGTATTTTAGAAAATGCTTTCTCTGGATCTCATACTAAAATTTGGTTTGATCAACCACTAAAATAAATGAGAGACTAGTTAGTTATGGAATTGTAGCAGAAATAAATTTAGACAAGATATTTTAGGCTAGAATTGTTATTCCAATTTTTTTATAACTTATTCTATTTTCGAAAAATGCTATCTCTGGATCTGATTTCCAAACTGGCATTCAATCATCCTCGAAAATTAATTCTAATTAATTTTGGTGGTATAGCTTTGTCAAAAAGATATCTCGAAGAAATTTAATTTGCCTGAATTTAAATTAATGAAATATTTAGGGATTCTGAAATAAAATTTACGGAATTCGTGTCTTCATTTCTAACGGCATAATTTGAGCTTAAACGATAACTCAATGAAATACACTAAAATAATATTTCGAGTAAATTTCAATTACACTTAAAGATTTGCATTTTCTGACAAGATACCAATAATGTATGAATTTAATATTTAGGAATCATAAAATACATAATTATAGCAAAACTTATGAAAAAATTGTAATAAAAATTGTGGCACAAAATATCACTTCTGTATTTATTTCTGCTACACTAACAATTTAATAAGAATAGTCTCTAATTTATTTTATTGGTTGACTGAACCAAATTTCAGGGTGAGTTCCTGAGAAAACATTTTCTAAAATACAAAAAAATCCCTAAATATTTCATTAATTAAAATTCAGGCAAGTTAAATTTCTTCAATATATCTTTTTGACAAAGCTATACCATCAAAATTAATTAGAATTACTTTTCGAGGCTGATTGAATGCCAGTTTGGAAATCAGATCAAGAGATAGCATTTTTCAAAAATAGAATAATTTCTAAAAAAATTGGAATAACAATTCTGGAGTAAAATATTTTGTCTAGATTAATTTCTGATACAATTCTATCACGAACGAGTCTCCAATTTATTTTATTGGTTGATCAAACCAATTTTTAGGATGAGGTCCAGAGAAAACATTTTCTAAAATACAAAAAAATCCCTAAATATTTTATTAATTAACCCTCAGGCAAGTTAAATTCCTTCGAGATATCTTTTTGGTACACCTATACCATCAAAATGAATTAGAATTAATTTTTGAGGCTGATTGAATACCAGTTTGGAAATCAGATCCAGAGATAGCATTTTTCGAAAATAGAATAATTTCAAAAAAAATTGGAATAACAATTCTGGCCTAAAATAACTTGTCTAGATTTATTTCTGATACAATTCTATCACCAACGAGTCTATAGTTTATTTTATTGGTTGATTAAACCAAATTTTAGGATGAGGTCCAGAGAAAACATTTTCTAAAACACAAAAAAATCCCTAAATGTTTTATCAATTAAAATTCAGGCAAGTTAAATTTCTTCAAAATATCTTTTTGACAAAGCTATACCATGAAGATGAATTAGAATTAATTTTCGAGGCTAATTGAATGCCAGTTTGGAAATCAGATCCAGAGATAGCAATTTCGAAAATAGAATAATTTCTAAAAAATGGAATAACAATTTTAGCCTAAAATATCTTGTCTAGATTTATTTCTGATACAATTCGATCACCAACGAGTCTCTAATTTATTTCATTGGTTGATTAAACCAAATTTTAGGATGAGATCTAGAGAAAACATTTTGTAAAACACAAAAAATCCCTAAATATTTTATTAATTAAAATTCAGACAAGATAAATTACCTCGAGATATTTTATTGATACTTCTCTATACCATCAGATTGAATTAGAATTAATTTTAAGCTGCTCAATCCCCAGTTTTGGGATAAGGTCTAGAGATAATGGTTTTTCAATGATGTTCATTGAAATGAATCAGCTGAAATGCACAAAATCCATCTGCTTTTCCTGATGTGTATTTCATCTATGATCGATCTGAGAAAAAAGCAATGGAAATCAGTTATTAATTTCAGGAATAAAGTGTTACCTATTAAAATTATTAATAAGTCATGTTTGTTAAATTATTATTAAGTAATTATTGCATATGTTATTACTGCCGGCACTGTCAGTAACAAACATAAAAAACCACAAAAGATTTCTTTGGCAAATAATAAACAATCGAAAATATAATAAACAAGCCGGGCCGATGTCATTATTTCGAGGTTATGTTCGGATTCACGTGTTTGTCCTAATCGCTGTAAGTAAATGTAGGTAATGTCGATTTAAAGTTTACGCATGTAATATTTTATTTACTTTACTTAATACATATTCTATATATTCATAACATACCTTTCTTGCCGCAAATAAGCGTTAAACACAATTCACTCTTCGCCCATTGGGACAGAAGAATATTATCACAATTTTATAATATTTGTCACTCAGCAGACATTCCATAATGTTATTGGCACGGAAAATAATTGACGTTTACTTCTCAGTGCACAGGTCTTACTTCATTATCAATTAAACACTTTTCTTATTTGTAATTTCGAACGCAACCATGGAAACTATGATAAACTTGATCCAAAGATGCACGGACTTCACCGAATGGTCGATCCGAATCCAACTTTAAAGGCGCGAAATATGAAAATACCCCTGTACAATAGCTTCTTCCCTGCTCTTGTGCAATTCTGGTAGCTTCAAGTTCGCCATGTATGTTAGCCCCAGCGTGTCCACCCTGTATCTACAGGGTGGACACGCTTGGGCTTAGATACATGGCAAATCGAATGCTACCCGAATTGCACAATAGCAGGGGAGAAGGCATTATACAGGGGTATTTTCATATTTCGCGCCTTTAAAGTTTCATTCGGATCGTGACATTCGGATTATGTTACGTAGTAAATACAAATAATAAAAGTGTTTAATTAATAATGAAATGAGACATGTGAACTGAGAAGTAAACGTCAATTTTTTACTGTGTCAATAACATTATGTGGGCGAAGAGTGAATCGTGTTTACCGCTTATTTACGGTATAAGAACAGGTATGTTATGAATAGACAGGATAAGTTTTGAATAAAGTGAATGAAATATTACATGCGTAAACTTTAAATTGACATTAACTACATTTACTTACAGCGATTAGGGCAAACAGGTGAATCTGAACATAATCTTGAAATAATGACAGATTGGCCCGGCATGTTTATGATACTTTCGATCGATTATTCTTTACCAAATAAATTTTTGGTGGTTTTGTACGTTTATCACTGACAGTGTCGGCAGTAATAATTTAAATAATAATTACTTATTAACAAATTAACAATTATTACTTATTAATCATTTTAATAAGTTAAACATTATTTCTGAATTTAAAATTTGATTACCATTGTTTTTTACACAGATCGATCCTAGCAGAAATAGACATCAGGAAATGCAGATAGAGTTGGTGCATGTTAATCAACATTGTTGAAAAATCGTTATCGCTGGACCTTATCCCAAGACTGGGGATTGATCATCCTAAAATTAATTATCTGAGTCATTTGAATGGTATAGGCGTATCAAAAAGATATCTCGAAGCAATTTAACTTGCCCGAATTTCAATTGATACAATTTTTAGGGATTTTTTAATTTTAGAAAATGTATTCTCCGGATCTCATCTCAAAATCTGGTTTGATCAACCAATAAAATAAATTAAACACTTGTTGGTGATAGGATTGCACCAGTAATAAATCTAGAAGAGAAATTTTAGGCCGATATTTATATTCCATTTTTTTTTTAATTATTCTATTTTCGAACTTGCTATATCTAAATCTGATTTCCAAATTGGCATTTGATCAGCACCTAAAATCAATTTTAACCCTTAGGACTCCGCGCGGCGGTCCCGTGGACCGCATTTTTCGTTAATTTCATGTGTACTCATAACGGCCTAGAATTGGGCGGCACGGCTCCTGCTATCCCTCGTCCTGTTGCTATGCAACCGTTTGAACTGCTGCTCTTTCGCCGTGAACAATTTGCGAATGTAAACAATTTGCACGTAGAAAACATTCTACAACTGTTACCACATGTGAGACTTGCTCAAGAAAAAAAGAATGAAAACTTAAAGACCGTTATTCTTTTGATTTTGAATTTACAGCTTCTACGTAGTTCCCTTTCTTCTAATTTGTCTTGAGAATCGATTTGCTAATGATTCTCGTGAGCTTGTCCAATTTTCCAAGCAGAAAGATTTTTATACAATATGTTTCAGCAAAATTTGCATTACGTTTAAAATTTATTTAATAAAGTTTAGAAAATATTCTAAGTTGCTTATTTATTCATACTAAAAAGAGAAAATACTTCACTACATGCTCATACTGTAAATAAAACTAATTAGAAATTGTTGAAATGTGTAAAACGTGAATGCGGTCTCGAGGACCGCACGCGGGACAAATTAGATTATCAGGGCGTGCGGAGTCCCAAGGGTTAAGTAATTTTGATGGTATCGGTGTATAAAAAAAAAATCTCGAAGCAATTTAACAAGCCCAAATTTTAACTAATAAACTTTTTATGTATTGTTTTTATTTTAGAAAATGTTTTCTCTGGACCAAACTGGCATTTGATTAGACCCTAGAATTACTTCTGAATCAATTTAATGGTATAGGTGTATTAAAAAGATATCTTGAGGCAAATTAACTTGCCCAAATTTTAATGAATAAAGTGATTAGGGAGTTTTTTCACTTTAGAAAATACTTTCTCTGACGTCATCTCAAAATTTCGTTTGATCAATCGATAATTAATATAGGACAACCTCCAATGGAAAAGATAACATCTGAAATAAAATGTACAAAATTGGTGTTTTCACTTCTAACAGCATAATTTAAAGTTGAACGAGGCCTCAAACAAATACATTAAAATAACTTTTCGAGTAGCTTTAAATTACACTCAAACATTCTTATTTTCTGATAAGATACCAATAATGTATGAATTTACTTTTTAGATCTGATGAAATGGATAATTAAAGAATAATATCTAAAAAAATTGGAATAAAAATTCCGACCCATAATTTCGCTTCTACATTTCTTTTCGATGCACTACTATCCTGAGAGATTTTTAAATTTATTTTAGTAGTTTATCAAATGAAATTTTGAGATGAGGCCCAGAGAAAACATTTTCTAAAAATAAAAAATTCCTAAAACTTTACAAATTAAAATTTGGGCTTGTCAAAGTGCCTCGACATTTCTTGGATACACTGATACCATCAAAATTACTTCAAATTGATTTTAGCGGCTGATCAAATGCCAGTTTGGCAATCAGATCTAGATATAGCAATTTCGAAAATGGAATAATTTAAAAACAAAATTGGAATGAAAATTCCTCAATAAAATTTCACTTCTAGATTTATTACTGATACAATCCTATCACTAACGAGTCTTTAATTTATTTTAGTGGTTGATCAAACCAAATTTTGAGATGAGGTCCAGAGAAAACATTTTCGAAAATAAAAAAGTCCCTAAAAACTTTATTAATTATAATCCGAGCTAGTCAAATTGCTTCGAGATTTTTTTTGATGCACAGATACCCTCAAAATTATTTAAAATTGATTTTTGGGGGCTGATCAAATGCCCGTTTGCTAACCATATCCAGAGATTGCCATTTCGAAAATACAATGATTTAAAGATAAAGCTGATCCAGAGAAAACATTTTATAAAATAAAAATAATCTCTGAAAACTTTATTAACTATAATCAAGGCTAGTCAAATTATTTCGAGATTTCTTTTTATACACCGATACCTTCAAAATTACTTAAAATTGATTTTGGGTGCTGATCAAATGCCAATTTGGAAATTAGATCCAGATATAGCAAGTTCGAAAATAGAATAATTAAAAAAAATTAGATTGTAAATATCGGCCTAAAAATTCTCTTCTAGATTTATTACTGGTACAATCCTATCACCAACAAGTGTTTAATTTATTTTATTGGTTGATCAAACTAAATTTTGAGATGAGGTCCAGAGAAAACATTTTCTAAAATAAAAAAATCCCTAAAAATTGTATCAATTTAAATTCGGGCAAGTTAAACTGCTTCGATATATCTTTTTGATACGCTTATACCATTCAAATGACTGAGATAATTAATTTCAGGCTAATCAATCCTAGTTTATTTATGATCAATCAAAGTTTATTTTATTTTTATTTGTCTTGGGATAAGGTCCAAAGATAACGATTTTTCAATAATGTTGATTAAAATGCACCAATTCTATCTGCATTTCCTAATGTGTATTTCTCCTAGGATCGATCTGTGTAAAAAACAATGGTAATCAAATTTTAAATTCAGAAATAATGTTCAACTTACTAAAATCATTAATAAGTAATGATTGTTTAATTGTTAATAAGTAATTATTATTTAAATTATTACTGCCGGCACTGTCAATGATAAACATACAAAACCACAAAACATTTCTTTGATAAAGAATAATCAAACGAAAGTATAATAAATATGCCGGGCCAATCTGTCATTATTTCGAGGTTATGTTAAGATCCACCTGTTTGCCCTAATCGCTGTAAGTAAATGTAGTTAATGTCAATTTAAAGTTTACGCATGTAATATTTCATTCAATTTATTTAAAACTTAATCTGTCTATTCATAACATATCTGTTCTTATATCGTAAATAAGCGGTAAACACAATTCACTCTTCGCCCACTGGAAGCGCTAAGTATTATTACTATTTTATAGTGTTTGTCACTCAGCAAACATTTCATAATGTTATTGGCACAGAAAAAATTGACGTTTACTTCTCAGTTCACATGTCTCATTTCATTATTAATTAAACACTTTTATTATTTGTAAATACTATGTAACATAATCTATATTGTTTTGACACTTGTATCCATTTGAAGTTTCGAACGCAACCATGAAAACTATGATAAACTTGATCCGAAGACGCACGGACTTGACCGAATGGCCGATCCGAATGCAACTTTAAAGGCGCGAAATATGAAAATACCCCTGTATAATGCCTTCACTCCTGCTGTTGTGCAATTCGGGTAGCATCCGATTCGCCATTCATGTAAGCCCCAGCGTTCCCACCCTGTATGTTTTCAGTTGGAAAATCGTTTTTTTTTTACAGCACATTAATCTTCTTGGTCAAAAAATCACCATTTCCCTTGAAAATTTAACAATTTTGTTGAAAATTAGTTGTTTTTTTCTTGTTTAATTCAATTTTTATCACAGTTTTTATCTGCAAATTGAACTATTCTATTTTTGGTTGAAAATTTATCCTGCACATTGTGTTAGTGAAAACACCAATTATTTGATAGAAAATTAATTTATTTGTTTTCGATTATGATTTTTTTTAATTGAAAGAATTTTAAAATGAAATGTTTTAAATTTAATTTAAGGTATTAAAAAGTTAAAAATAATTGATTTTACAAGAGGGTTCTGAATCCGTTCAAAATTAAAGAATTAATAGATATTAGTTTATAAAATTATTTTAAATTATGACTTCAAATATTTTTTCAATCTAAAAAAATTTTATTTTTATTCCATTCAATTTGAAATTTTTTAATTAAAAAATGAAAATTTTGTTAATTATCAGCAATATTTGACCGTTCATTTGAAACAATCCATTACAAATAAATGTTAAAAACTATGCAAATTTGAACAGAATGGTTCGAAATAGAAAGCCTTGAATTTTTAAATTTGTAATGAGCTAAATTTTATGTTTGAACGCTACAATTTTAATTTAAAAAAAGATCCAAAATTCCCAAAAGTTTACTTTTTAACAAAATAAATTATTTTTCTATCAAATAATTGGTATTTCAACTAATACAATGTACAGGATAAGGTTTCAACCAAAAATGGAATAGTATAAATAATTTTTATAATTTTAATAATTAATAAATAAATAATATATAAATAAATAAATAATTTTTAACCGAAAAAATAAATTTTCAACAAAGTTCTTAAATGGTACATTTTCAAGCAAAAAGATTAAATTTCTACCAAACAAGGTCAATTTCGAACAAAATACATTAACTTTCAAAGGCATTATTTAATTGTAAAGTCAAAACGAGTATTATCTACAAAAAAGCTGAATTTTTAAACCAAAAATATTAATTAAAATTAAATTATAAATATTAATAAAAAATTAATTTTTAACCAAAAAGTATACATTTTCCATAAAACAATTTAATTTCTACAAAGAAAGACGAATTTTTAACAAATTATGTGATTTTTTAATGAAAAATCGTATAGATTAATTGTCAGTTTCAAAAATCTATTTTCAACAACACATAAAACATATTTTCATCAGAATAGTTAAATAAATAAAATTTTTTCTTATTAAGGATTCATATTTATAGTTCATGTATTTTGTTCGAAATTGACCTTGTTTGGTAGAAATTTAATCTTTATGGTTGAAAATGTATCATTTAACAACTTGGTTGAAAATTTATTTTTTCGATTAAAAATTATTTATTTTAATCTGAAAATGTAACTATTCTAGGATTGATTAAAAATTAATCGTTTTTATCTGGAAATTGAACTATTCCATTTTTGGTTGAAACTTTATCCTGTACATTGTATTAGTTAAAACACCAAATATTTGATAGAAAATTAATTTATGTTGTTACAAATTTAACTTTTGGGCTGAAAATTGATACATTTTGTTAATTATATTTTCTTTCCTAAAATTAAAAAACTGCAAAATAAAAAAATTGCCTTAAAATTGTCCTGATTCTTTTTTTCTAATTTTCTAAAATCTTTTTAAATAATCACTTAAAATTAATTTTTCAAAATCAAACATTATTTTCAATTTCTTAGCAATCACAACAATTTTTGCTATTCTTTTTAAATATTTTATAATTCTCAAAAAGTTTAATTTTTTTTTAAATCTGCAAAAATCTACATCGTGTTTCAAATTATTTGAAATAATTTCAAGTTTTAAATTAATTTTGTATCTTTTTTTAAATTAAAATTGTAGCGTTCAAACTTAAAATTTAGCTCATTACAAACTTAACAATTCAAGGCTTTCTATTTCGAACCATTCTGTTCAAATTTCTATAGTTTTTAACAGTTATTTGTAATGGATTGCTTCAAATGAACGGTCAAATATTGCTGATAATTAACAAAATTTTCATTTTTTAATTAAAAAATTTCAAATTGAATGGATTAAAAATAAAATTTTTTTAGATTAAAATAATATTTGAAGTCATAATTGAAAATAATTTTTTAACTAATATCTATTAATTCTTTAATTTTGAACGGATTCAGCACCCTCTTGTAAAATCAATTATTTTTAACTTTTTAATACCTTAAATTAAATTTAAAACATTTTATTTTAAGATTCTTTCAATTAAAAAAAAAAAACATAATCGAAAACAAATAAATTAATTTTCTATCAAATAATTTATGTCTTAACTAATATAATGTACAGGATAAAGTTTTAACCAAAAATGGAATAGTTCAAGATCCAGATAAAAACTGTGGTAAAAAGTGGAATTGAAAAAGAAAAAAAAAACAACTAATCTTCAACAAAATTGTTAAATTTTCAAGGTAAAGGTGAATTTTTGACCAAGAAGATCAATGTTCTATAAACAAACGATTTTCCAACTTAACCAATATGTACGATTAATTTTTAATTAATCCTATAATAGTTATATTTTCAGATAAAGATAAATATTTTTTAACAGAAAACATTAATTTTCAAAATAGTTGTTAAATTGTCAACCATTACTGGAAATAACGCAACCTCAAAATATACGCATATAAAGAGGCGCGCGAAGTATTCAAATCGTGAGAATCGCCATCATCGAAATCTGGAAATATTAAAGTCTCAATCTCTTCATTTTATTTCAAAGCAGATAGAGATATAAATAGAACTGCCGAAGTGTTCCGACCGGCAATCGTGCACCTTCGAGTTTTCAAATTCAGAAGAGGAGAAATGGGTTGCGCGCGCAGCCCAGTCATTTACATCGCCTCCCAGTGTCTCCAGAAAGTGGGATTTTTCAGCCCCCACCACTCTCCCATCTGGGAGCGACACATTCAAACGTAGCGTGTCGGTGAGTCAGCTCTGTTAAATGCTGCAAAGCCCAGCCTCATTAGGCTTATTGCGAAGAGGCAAATATAATTGACTTTATGTAAATAGATATAGGAGACAAGACTTCTGGCTCAAAAATGTTTCAAATTTAGTGCTGCATGCCTTATTCATATTTTTATTAAACAATGGATTTTTAACAAATAAAAAACAAATTTTCGACAAAATAGTTAAATTTTCAACCTAAGAGATTACTTTTAAAAATACTTTTTTTTTTAACTTAAACATTGTAGTTTATACTGAAGTTTGCAGTTTAAAAAATTAATTTTTTAATCCAAATAAATAAATGCGATTTTATCAACAAAAGAAATGAATTTTTATCTAAAACAAATCAATTTGTAAAGAAGAATAATTCGCCAACAAATAAGACAAATTTATAACTAAAAAGAAACTTTTTCAAGAAAAAAAAATTATAAACAAAATTGTTCAATTTTCATCTATAGAAACGAATTTTAAACTAAAAAAATGATTTTCTACCAAAAAAGAAGAATTTTTGACAGAGAAATGTCAATTTCCTATCAAACAAAATTCAACCAAAAATGATACAATTAAATTTTTGGTAAAAGAAAATATTTTCATTAAAAAAATTATTTTTTAACCAAAAATGGAATGGAATAAATTCTGAGAGAAAATTAAAAAAAATATCACAATTTTTTAAAATTATTCCGTAATTTTTTGCATACTATATAATTTTAGAAAAAATGAGGAATTTAATTCTTATTAAGCCTTCTTGCACAATTTTGTCGCACCATTTTTTGCTATGTTTATGTTGGTTTGTAAAATTAGCTTTCACATTTGAGTAAGTTTACATGATATTCATAAATTTGGAAACGATTAAAAAATAATTAAAACTTGCAAAAAAATGAGGAAAAATCTGAATAATTTTTAAAAATTAGAAGATTAGAAGGTCTGAAAATATTTTAAAAAAGAATTATTTTTCTAATAATCGTTTGAAAATTTTTAATAATTTTTTTTACAAAAATGTACTTTAAAAAATTCAAAAAGATTTTGAAACACATCAAACGATTTCCTAAAATTTTAAAAAAGAGTATAGACGATTTTAAAGCAAAATGTTTCAATTTGATAAGATTAAAAAGTTTTAAAAAACGTAAATAATTCAGTAAATTCAAGAAATATTCAGAAGAATGGAATAGATTGAAATCTAATTTTAAACTTAAATCTTTTAGAATTGTAGATTTAAAAAAATTTCGAAACAATAAACTTTAGAAGCTTTAAGGGAATTCAGAAAGATTTCAAGAATATAAAATTATTTTTTTTTAAATTCTGTGAAAAATTTAGAAGATTATATATGTCAGGTTTTTGAAATCTTGAATGTTTTTTTTTTTAAATTTCCAGAAAAAGTTGAAAATATTTTTTTGTAATTCATTTAGTTTTAAACGTATTAGAAATATTTAAAAACTGGAAAAAATGTCGCAAATTTTATCAATTATTCATTGATATCTTTCAAACTCTAAATGTCCTAAACATCTTTTAAAACGACTGGAATTTTTCTAATATTTTTTTAAATCCAATAAAAAAAATATTTAAAGTCCTCTAGATTCTTTTTTGATACATCTCTTTTCATGCTATTTTAGGCTATAATCACAATTTTGAAGATTTTAAGAAAAGAAGCCAAAAAGTTATTGAATTGACCTCATTCAAAAGACTAATCATTTGACAAAAATTTTCCTTTGAATGTGGCGTGGAAAGGAATTTCATTAAAAACTGTGTGCAATTTTCTGAACAGAAAACTGCAAGAATTTCTGAACTTTCTTCTTTTTATTTTTTAAGTGTATTTCAATCTGCTTTACGTTGAGTTAAAAATTAAATGCTGAAAACGATAAGAGAAATATCTATTTCTTCAATTTCAACTATAATTTGAAAGGCGATTCTTCATAGTATTTTACTAACTAATGGAGATATTTTTATAATTTTATTCCTGAAATCTATTCCATAAGGTCAAACACGGTACACAAATATCGTAAAATTTAAAAAACGCCAACTATTTACAGGAATTTTTTCAATGAAAATTAATGTGTATCATATTCAAAGAAATTTTGGCAATATTTATAAAAGTATTATTATTCTTAATTTAAAAAATTAATGTATAGAGAGTACAGTTTTTATTTGAAATTTCACGACGGTTTTTAATACCATGTTTGACCCTCGGCCAGAATCAAGGAAAAATAATATAAAAATATGTTCATTAGTTATTAAAATTCCACAAGGACTTACCTTAACCATTTTTTTCTCTTTTTGTAATCATGAGACATTTCTTCATAAAAGAAGTTTTTTGCATTTATTCTACAATTATTTACAATCAATTTCCAATTACAATTATTTTACAATTAAAATAAAATTGTAAAAGCTAAATTTTGTAATTTTGATATAAGTATTTTAAGGCATTAAAGATTTTGTAAAGATTTCATATGCAGTAAACTAAGTATTATCAGTTTATTTATAAATTTATATGTAAATAATTATGATAAGATTCTTAAGAAAATTAAAAAAAAAGATTTTCGAATATATCAGATGTGTTAGAAAAGATCCTTGAAGCATTTTGCAAATTGAAATATTTGGAAATGTTTTGAAATGTTCAAAAATAATCTTTTTAAATTAATTTTTGGAAATAAAAATTTTTAATAATTATTCCTTTGAAAATCTTTATAAGTTTTCATTATTTTCGAATCGTTTCAAAATTTTTGACTATCTCTAAAACTTAATCAAATTTGAAAGAATTATGTTCCTTACTTTTTTTAAACTTAAGTAATATGGAAAAATTACAACATTTTGTTTCAAAACATTTTACGTACTTTTAGACATTTTAGGAAATAATAACAAAAATTTTTGTAATCTTTTTTTCGATTTTCTGTTAGAATTCATTCCAAAAAAATATTTACATTTTTTCCCAAGAAGTTTCTTTCATTATCTTTCATTATCTGAAAGTCCTTCATTGATCGACTTTTATTATTATTTTTTCATTTTACATACGTGTCTATTATATCTTATCAAAATTTAATATAAAAGCCTGAAATGTTAAGTGTATTTAAATACTAAAATTTTTCATGTTTCCATATTTTTATAAATAATTAAACAAATGTTATGTGTAATTAAAATAAACTTTTTTTAACTCTCATTGAACTTATTCCAAATTACCTTTTTTGAATTTTCAAAATTTATGTAATTACTTATCCTGATTGGAAATAATTGAACCTCTTGCGATTAAAATCGGGGATTCTGCTTGAAAAGAAATGTGCTGAAAGTATTAAAAAAAAAATTATTCGAATTTCAATTTTAAAGACTGATAATTGTACACAATTTCCAGGCGCATCTTTCTTATTCTTCTGCAAGAATTTTTAGGTTTTTCAGTTATTAAAATCAGTTTATCCTACGTTTCTAAAACTCCCCTGAACTTGAAATTCTTTTTAAATCTCATCAATTCTACTCAATATGTATTGAATTTATTCTATTATTTGCACTTTTGAAAAATTTGTAATGTTATAGAATTAAAAAATGTTGATTTTAAAACCTTTTACACTCTGTTTCGAAATTTTAGGAAATTGTTTGATGTGTTTAAAAATCTTCTTTAATTTTCTTTTAAAGCACATTTTACAAAATAAAAAATTATTTAAAATTTTCACGCGTTACTTAGGAAAATAATTCTTTTTTTCTCATCTTTTCTGGTCTTCTAATCTTAAAAATTATTCGAATTTTTCCTGATTTTTTTTTATTTTGCAAAATTAAAAAAACATTGCCTTTAAAGTTTTTCAGATACTTTGACAATTTTTTACGTAGTTTTAAATGTTTTCAAATGCTTTAAAATAATCCCATAAAATTAATTTTTCGACATAAAAATTATTTTAATTATTTCTAGGAATTTTCAGATCAGAAAGTAGATTTTTAAAGCAAGATATAATTAAAAACTTGTGTAACAAAATTGCACAAGAAGGTCTATTAAGAATTATGTTCCTTAATTCAAGATGTGAAAAAATTGACTCATAATCTTTTAATTTTTTCCCAGGAATTATAAGAAAAATAGTTTTACCTCCTTCAAATCTTTCGGAATTCCTGTAAAGTTTCTAAAGTTTCTGTTTGAATTCTTTAAAAATATAATTTTCTAACAGAGTTTAAGTTTAAAATTCGATTTGAATCTCTTAAGTTCTTCTTAATATTTCTTGAATTTACTCGATTTTGATCTATTCACTATAATCTTACCAAATTGAAACATTTTGCTTTAAAATCTTGTAAAGTCTTCTTTTAAATTTTAGGAAATGCTTTCACATGCTTAAAATCCTTTTTAATATTCTTACAAAGTACGTTTTTTAAAATAAAAAGTCATTACAAATTTTCCTAACAATCTTAAAAAAGTTCTGTTTCTAATCTTGTCGGACCTTCTAGGGCTTCTAATCATTAAAAACTATTTGAATTTTTCCTGATTTTCTTTGAAATTCGGCAAAATGAAAAAGATTACTTAAAATCTTCAGATTCTTTATTGATCATTTTAAACATATTTTAAAGTGTATTGGAATTTTTAAAATCAATTTTGCAAAATAAAATATTATATTCTTTATTCGTAGAAACCTAAAAGAATATTTTTCATTTTCATGAAACCTTACAAAATTCTTTAAAAAATCTTTACAAATTTTAATTATTTTCTGATCGTTTCAAAATTCCTGAATATCTCTTAAACTTACGCAAATTTGAAAGCACATTCTTTAAAACAAAATAAATTTAAGGGAAAATGTGCAACAAAATTGTGGGTCCGGATGCAATAAGGGCACATAAAATTTTTTCGTGCGAAAACGAAGTCCCCTGGAGGCTTTAGAAAAAATTTTCGAATTTTAAT
>NC_046661.1:67027170-67031560 GCF_010883055.1 Belonocnema kinseyi
AATGATAAAGTCGTTCTCTTGTAAATGCAACTATATTGTTAAAAATTAAAATCATAATTTTTGGGTGGAAATAAACTTTTTGTTTTTAAAATTAAGTAATTTTGTAGAAAGTTCATGTATTTTGTTGGAAATTGGCCTTGTTTAGTAGAAATTTAATCTTTTTGGTTGAAAATGTATCATTTTTGGTCAAAAATGCAATTGTTTGGTTAAAATATCAACTGTACATCTTCTTGGGTTTAAAAGTCGATTATTTCACTAAGAGTTGAACTACTTTGTAAAAAAATACGTTTTTTAACAAGGTCTTTTAATTATGGTTTTTTATCCTGTACATTATATTAGTTAAAACACCAATTATTTGATAGAAAATTATTTTATTTTGTTGAAAAGTAAACTTTTGGGTTGAAAATTCATTTATTGTGTTAATTAGATTTTTTTCCTAAAATTAAAAAAAATGCAAAATAAAAAAATTGCCTTAAAATCGTCCTGATTTCTTTTTTTAATTTTTAAAATCTTTTCAAATACTCACTTAAAATTAATTTTTCAAACTAAAAAATCATTTTCAATTTTCTTAGCAATCACAATAATATTTGTTATTCTTTTTAAATATTTTACAAACCTTAAAAGCTTTTTTTTTAAATCTGCAAAAATCTACATCGTGTTTCAAATTATTCCAAATAATTTCAAGTTTTAAATTAATTTGGAATATTATTCTAAATTAAAATTGTAGCGTTCAAACTTAAAATTTAGCTCATTACAATTTTAACAATTTAAGACTTTCTATTTCGAACCACTCTGTTAAAATTTGTATAGTTTTTAATAGGTGCTTATAATGGCTTGTTCCAGATCTGAATTATATTATTTTTTCAAAAAATCTCTGATCCAATTCAAACATACATACAATTGCTTTGAAAAATTTCCTGTTCCAATTCAAATTTCAGGATGAAATTAGAAAATTCAAAATTTTAAGTCTGAAAATGATTTTTTTGAGGTGGAAATATTTTGAATTCTAAACTTTTAAAACTGAAGCTTGATAAATTTTTAATTTAGAAATATTTCATTTAAACGCTCAATAATTCATACGTATAAACACAAACTTTTAACACATTTCAATTTTACAATTTTTTAAATTAAATTATTTTAAAATATGAAATTACCATTTTAAAATTTTTATGATTTTAACATTTCAGAGATTTCTGGTTAAAAAATACAAATTACGCTATTATTTTTAAGGTTCAAAGTGATAATAATTCAAAAAAATTTCAGTTCGTAACATTAACAATTGAACGATTAAATTAATTTTTTAACTAAAAACTTTTAAAAATAAAAGTTACATTGTTTTTATTTTAAGTTGTTCCAGATTAATATTTTTGCATTGTTATTTAGAGATAAAAATTTTAGCTTGCCAATTGAAAATATTAGAAATTAACATACTATCAAAATAATTGAATTTTCAACTAAAAAAAAGAGAATAACAAATTTCCAACAAAATAATTACATTTTCAACTAAAATGATAAATCTTCAACAAAAAAAGTTTGAATTTTTAATTAAAAACTGTTGAACTCATCCAAAAAGATATTAATTTTACACAAGAGTTGACTGTTCAGTCAAAAAGGATTTTTTTTAAATTGTTGAATTTCAAAGCCAAAAAGATGATTCTTTTACAAAACAGTGTAAACTTATTTTTAAACGGAATAGTTTAAGAACTTCTGGTTAAAAAAATATAAACTTACTTTCAATGCTTTGAATTGAAAAATAAGTAAATAAATTTTTTAACGTTAAAGACTGAATCATTTTGATCAATAAAAATAGATTAATTACAATTCTTTTTTAATTGGAAACTTTTTAAATTATAAATTGAATTCGTTTATTTTAAGTCGCTTTATATTATTAATTTTTACATTTTTATTTATAAATCCAAACTCAAAAGCTTATTTACGAATTGACAATTTTGAAAATCGAACGGTGTAACAAAGCAGTTTCATTTTCAACAAAAAAAAATTTTTTAAAACGAAGTTTCAACCAATTCCTTAAATTTTTAACGAAGGAGATGAATTTTCATTTAAAATTATGAATCTTCAACAAAAAAGGCTTACATTTTTTATTAAAAACTGTTGAACTCATTCAAACAGAAAATTTTTTCACAAAACAGTTGAGTTTTCAGTTTTTAACTAAAATGATGAATTTTCAAAAAAATCTAATTAACACAATAAATGAATTTTCAACCCAAAAGTTTACCTTTCAACCAAATATATTAATTTTCTATCAAATAATTGGTGTTTTAACTAATAAAATGTACAGGATAACGTTTCAAGCAAAAATGGAATAGTACAATTTCCAGATAAAAACTGTGCTAAAAAATCGAATTGAACAAGAAAAAAAAAGAAATTTTCAACAAAATTGTTGAATTTTCAATGGAAAAGGTGAATTTTTGACCCAGAAGATTAATGTTCTATAAAAAAAACGATTTTCCAACTTAAACAATATATACGATTAATTTTTAATCAATCATATAATAGTTACATTTTCAGATAAAGATAAATAATTTTTAACAGAAAAAATTAATTTTAAACAAAGTTGTTAAATTTTCAACCAATCAGATGAATTTTCGACCAAGAAAATTAATGATCTACAAAAAAGACAAATCTTAAACAAAATACATGAATTTCTAAAGAAATTATTTAATTTTAAAGTAAAAAAGACGAATTATCTACAAAAAATTGAATTTTTTAAGCGAAAAATATGAGTTATCAATGAAAGAGTGAAACTTTCAACCAAATAGTTAAATTTTCAACCATAATTAAAAAAACTTGTTAAAAACGTATTTTTTTATAAAGTAGTTCAACTGTTAGTGAAATAATCGACTTTTTAACCCAAGGAGGTGTACAGTTGATATTTTAACAAATCAATTGCATTTTTGACAAAAAATGATACATTTTCAACCAAAAAGATTAAATTTCTACTAAACAAGGTTAATTTCCAACAAAACACATAAACTTTCAACGAAATAATTTAATTTTAAAAACAAAAAGAGTATTTCCACCCAAAAATTATGGTTTTAATTTTTAACAATATAGTTGCATTTACAACAGAACGACTTAAAACCAAAAAATATTTATAGTTGATAATTCAACCGAAAAATGTAAGTTTTAATCAAAAAGTATAAATTTTCCATAAAACAATTTAATTTCTACAAAGAAAGACGACCTTTTAACAAAACACATGATTTCTTAAACAAAAATGGTATTGATTAATTTTCAGTTTCAAAAATGTATTTTCAACGAAAAATATGAACCTTCAAATAAAAAAAAATAAAATTTTTTAAAAAGTAGTTGAAATTTTGATAGAAAAGAGGACTTTTTTTTACAAAATAGTTACATTTTCAACAAAATAATTAATTTTTCAATCAAATAATTGAGTTTTTATCCAAACGAGATGAATTCCAAAATCGTCAATTTCTTTAATTTCTTTCAAATGCGGATCAAGACTTAAATGAGACTATTATAATATAACATAATTATAATATTATCATTGATAATATACGTTTATATTTATATAATTTATATTTTATACATTAAATAACATAACCTCAAAATGTACGCATATCAAGAGGAGCGCGATCTATTCAAATCATGAGAATCGTCAGCATCGAAATCTGGAAATATTAAAATCCCAATCTCCTGAATTTATTTCAAAGCAGTTAGCTGATAGATATACAAATAGAATCGCCGAAGTGCTCCGACCGGCAATCGTGCACCTTCGAGTTTTCAAATTCAGAAGAGGGGAAATGGGTTGCGCGCGCAACTCAGTCATTTACAGCGTCTCCTACTATATTCACACGGACATAGCCCTGTCATAGGATCAGACCACATATCGTTTCAGATCTGGGATCACTGGTTGTCACACCTTTTAACAATATTCCCTGCGAATTTCAGCTTTCCAGCTTGACATTTGTAAATGTAACGCAATTTTGCTTGCATCTGTCTTTTTTTGCGAATTTCGATTTTTGCAATGTACCATGACAATGCACCGCTGTACAATGCCATCATGATCCGTGAGTTTCTCACCAAAAACTCAACTAATACAATTCCGCAGCCATCAAATTCGCCAGATTTAGCTTTCTGTGACTTTTTTTTGTTCGATCGACTGAAAAAACCACTACGCGGAACGCGTTTTAGCAGCCGATCGGAGATAATACAAAAATCGAAAACGGCACTGATGGGCATACCGAAAATTGAGTATCAAAAATGTTTTGAGAGCTGAATCAAGCACTGGCATAAGTGCGTGGCACAGTGATCCCAGATCTGAAACGAGATGCGGTCCAATACTATGACAGGGCTATGTCCGTGTGAATATAGTAGGAGACGCTGTAATTGACAGAGTTGCGCGCGC
>NC_046661.1:67031660-67042948 GCF_010883055.1 Belonocnema kinseyi
GTGCGCGCAACTCAGTCATTTACAGCGTTTCCTACTATATTCACACGGACATAGCCCTGTCATAGTATTGGACCGCATCTCGTTTCAGATCTGGGATCACTGGCGTGGCAGTCGATGGGAATTACTTTGAAGGGGACCACATCAATATTTAAGAATAAACTTATGTTTTTAATTTTAAAAGTAAATTCCGGGAACTTTTTGATCAAGGTAGTTTGGTACGTTTGTCTTTTAGGAATGGCCTTCCAATAGATGTTGGTAATTCTTTGAACAAAGCAAAATTAGTTTTAAAAAGGATACAGGCTCGGTGGCCTCAGGGTTCCTCTTTATACTCTGAATACGACGAATTTCTAACTGAATATGAACAGTTAGGACACTTGGAACGCGTGCAGGAGTTTTCTGATACTTCTCAAACAATTTATTTACCTCATCACACTATTGTAAAGGATAGTAATTCTACTACTCGTGTAAAAGTAGTATTTAATGCTTCGAGTCTATCTTCCAATAATGCATCTTTAAATTCGCATCTTCATGTACCCTGGCGGACCAAAGGAACCGAATGGAGCCTCCATAAAGTACCCGTAAAGACCCCATTGGGTCCCCAATCGGTTCCTTTTTTAAAAACTCGAAAAAACAGAAAAACCAACTTTTAAATTGTTGAAATTCGGATTCTACGTTAAAATTTCCTATAGAAGGTCACGGAATAATCGCAATAGTTTTTTTTGAAACGGTAAAAAGTTTAAGAAAGTATAAGACGTATAACGCCTATTGACTGCTACACTTTAAACGCATCGCCTGTAAGTAGCAGTCAACAGGCGTTATACGCCTTATATTTTTTTTAAGTTTTACCGTTGCAAAAAAAAAACTATTGCGAATATTCCGTGACCTTCTATAAGAAATTTTAACGTAGAATCCGAATTTCAACAATTTAAAAGTTAATTTTGCTGTTTTTTCGAGATTTTTAAAAAGAAATCGAATGGGGACATAATGGGGTCTTTACGGGTACTTTGTAGAGGCTCCATTTGGTTCCTTCGATCCGCCAGGGTAGGGCCTACAATTCTTAAGGATCTAATCTCCATTATATTACGTTTAGTGTTTTCATAGCTTTGTCTTTGTAGCTGATGTAGAAATTATGTTCAGACTGATTTTGATCGATCTTCCTGATAGGAAATATCAACACCTAAGTTGGTGTTCTACTAAACAGAAGCTTGGGATTTAAATAGGGTTACACACGGCACAGCTTATGCTCCTTATATCACTAATCGACTTGTCAAAGAGGTAGCATCTGATGAGGCTTCTCATTTTCCTGCAGCCAAATCAGTTCTTGAAAATAATGTTTATGTAGATGATGTACTTTTTGGCGCTGATGAAATAGACGAAGGTCGAGAATTAAGAACACAAGTTTCTCAACTATTCAAACAGAAGTTGTTATATAAGAAAATGGGCACGTAATAATGAGTTACTATCATCCGACTGTCCATCAGACACTCACGAGAGAGCGTTTGATTTTCATATAGATGAGATCAAATTAAAGTTAGGTTTAGAAATAGAATCCTACATCCGATGTTTTCCAATTTAAAGTCGAGTCCCGAACTATGGAATCTCCGTCTAAGTGCGTAAGTCTTTCTGTTATAGCAAAGTTATATGATCCACTCGGCTGGCTATCTCCGGCAGTAATAGTCGCTAAGCGCCTAATGTAACAGCTATGGTTTCAAAAAATTCAGTGGGATGTGCCACTATCCACTGACTTAGAGGAACCTTGGTTTAAATATTATCACAATCTTGCTCAACTCAAAGCTATTCAGATACGGCGATGGACTGGGCAAGGCGCTGATAATTTAGGATGCGAACTACACGGCTTTTTTGTTGCTTCAAACAGAGCTTATGTCGCAGTCGTGTATCGCCATATTATTTACGAGGACGGAACTATGCAAGTTGCCTTATTGACTGCAAAATCTAGGGTAGTTCCAATTCTTCCGGTAACAATACCTAGATTCGAATTATGCGGGGCTTAATTATTAGCTAAGACTTTGCAGTTTATTACTACAACAACGGGCCTTGAAGATATTCCACTTTACTGCCACACAGATGCTTCAGTGGTTTTAAATTCACTTACCAAGCTTCCATCTACCTGGCGTACCTTTGTATCCAATCGACTAGCTCATATTCATGATGTTCTTCCAAATTCCAAGTGGAGACATGTCCCCACCAAGGACAATCTCGCTGATTGGACTTCCAGGAGTCTTTTTCCAGGAGAGTTAAAAGATCATCCCTTATGGTGGCATGGCCCGCACTTTCAAGGAAAACATTCTAAAAGTTGGCCAGAATCACGGTCTGTTTTGTTTCCGGATGTTGACCTTGAGTGGGGTAAGGTATCTTTTTACCATTTAATGAAGCAAGCTGAACGACCCATCGGTTTGGTTGATAGGTTATCATCTTGACAAAGATTATCAAGAGTGACTGCTTACCGTACTCGATTTGTCACGGCCTTCCTAATCAAGGTCGGTAGGTTACCGAAATTTGCCTTCCAGCATGAAACATCGGCTTTTACGCCAGATGAGATTCATCAAGCTTCTTCATACTGGGTTCGGCGAATTCAGAAAGAAAACTTCGATCCTGAGATGCTCGCTCTTGAAAGCGACGATAAAATAAAATTAAGTTCGTCGCTAAAGACATTGCACCCGTTTTGGATGCGTCCGGTGTAATACGATTGGGAGAACATTTACATAATGCTCCAATTAATTACAATCAGGAGCATCCTATTATTTTACCACGTCACCGAATAAGTGAGCTTATTACTCAACATGCTCACACTAGGTCACTCCATGGTGGTACACAGCTTACTTTACCCCGGTAACAAGCGTTGAATTCAGAAAAATTAAGAATTTGTATTCCTATGAACACGTGATTTTTCCTCCGTCTAAAAATCCCCCAACGGGAACAGAAAAAGTGCATATCCTATTCCTCGCAATCGACTTAGTCAGAACTTACATTCCGCATGAAGGAATTAAAACAACTTATTACACATATTTTGTGAACTTATTAGAAGGAATTAAATATATTGAAAACACGTTCTCTTTGGGAGAATAGAAAACTGTGTGGCGGACGCTATGGAAATAGATGTGAATAAGTTTAGGGGGTATCTTATTCTTATTGTGGCATTTTAGACAGATGGAAAAATCGCGCATTCAATATAATAGAATAACCTTCACTTTTGCACTGAAATCTGAAAATATTAATTTTTCCCTATTCTACGCTTATTACCGGGACGTACGCTGCGTCAAGGATTTCGGGAGCTCGCACGCTCGTTAAAAGGTTGTTTAACGCATGTGTTTTATGCGTGCGTCAGCGAAATACTGTTTCACAACAGCTTACGGATAGTCTTCCGAATTTTCGGACCATTTCAACTCGCCCCTTTACGCATACTGGGGTCGACTTTGCAGGTCGTTTCAACGTACGCGTATCTCGGGACAGAGAGCAAAAAAGCTACAAGGGCTACGTTGTCTTATTCGTTTGTTGCGTAACTTGAGCCATATATTTGCAGTTTGTTTCAGATTATACTTCTGATGCATTTTTAGCCGCTTAGCATCGCTAAGTTCTGGTGCCGTCAACCACACGTCAAATATCTCGTTTGCCATCAGCACTGCCGATATTTGAAATTTCCAAGCTTGAAAATTTCTTCCGTCGAATCGCTTAACCGATCGTATCAACGCGTCACTCGACATCATCAGGCAACGAAGAAAACTCTATTCATGTGAATACTGAAGCCAGAAAAACGAAAATCGTTTTTCCCCGATGCCCGAGATTCGACTCGCCTCGATCTCGACCTGAGCACCTGCCTCGCGAACACTTTTCCTTTGTCCTTCGGTCACGTGCCTCGCTTGCGCGCACCAAACAAAAAAACTGCCTCGAGTCACAAACCTGCACGCTACTACTTCGCGCACTTCCGCGATCCCGTAACTCTCTCGCGTTCCAGCAAGGCCACACTAGCACCGGCTATGTTGCCTGAGCCCATAACCTATTGAGACAAACGATTCAATGAAGGTATTCTGAAAGGAGAGAAGCTCAACACAGGAAAATAACTGCAGACAGATATTCTTTGTTTGAAATAGAACAATTTATTTTTCTTTCTTTGAATACACCTGCTTGCACTCTGAACGATAGTTTGCTCGCAACTGTTTGCTCTCCAGTGAGAACGCTTTCACGGCTTATTGTATTCGGATACGTTCGGCCACGCTCGACTTCTCTACTACTAACTTCGTTTCGCCCTCGGATAAAATGCGATAACTCGTCTTAACAGTTTTCATGACAGGCGGCCAAATTGAGTTTCATCAGCGACATGTCAGTTTTATGCTTCCTTATGCTTACTTCCTTCAAGACTATTTTCATGATCGTCGGTAGCCCAATCAACAAAAAAGTTACATTATTTTCATACTGTAATTTATCAACTTCGTCTATCAAATCTTTTTTATTTCTTCTCGTGATGCATATGTACACGAAGCGGACGGTATGTTTAGAAGGTGTGGAAGTATCAAAATTTGAGAACGTTTGAATGGTTTATTCGCAAACAGTTTGTGTATTTGAGCATGTGTGTATAATTGTTCGACCATCTTCAATGATAAGGCAGCGTGCAAATCAATAAGCACCGCGTAGGTCATGATAGGCTCATTAACCAAAGTACAATAAAGTTTATTAAATAAAAATCTCGCATATATGTAAAACTTTTATGAACTTTAGTGCAACTCGTTAAAGGAATAACAAATAAAGTGATCCTTTTTATTTATTACTGCCAAATTATAACTATTTTTCTTGAAATGTTTCCCTCTTGAATCCGTGCATGCATAGTTATTAATTACAAGAATTTTATAGACATTTAATATCTACAGTTGATAACAATTTGTTTAAATAAATGAAAATTAATGAACCAATGTTAATAAATATTTCACTAGGCTAATAGTAATAATTTGTAGGGAAAAAAGTAACTTATGAAAAAAAAAATATTAATCAAATTCCATTTGTTTATATAATTGAAATTAATTAACCAATGTTGATCAATTTTCTACTAGACCAATATAAATAACTTTAAGTAAAAAAAAAAAGACGAGAAGACGTGCTCAAATGTCGATTTCATGAAGAACTGAAATAGTTGGTTTTAAGGGTAGTTTTCAGGGACTCGTGGAGGTGTGTTCGGGTGTCAAACCATATGTCTAATACATGAAATTCTTCGTTGGTTAATTCTCTACAAGCCTCTATACTTTCCCGTATTATTTTCCCAACCCCTAAAAAATTATTCCAATAAATAAAAATCATAGAAAACAGTACTTTTGAGCAACCCTATTGTGCACGCATGACTTGAGACTCGCCGTGTCCTAGTAAAGTGCGACGCACTTTTATGGGGGACCAATAAGAGTGTCTTAAAACCATTCTGCCTCAAAATGTATCGTCAGTTCTTATTCTGTGAAAATTCTGAAGAATACATTGAATCACGGAATGACTTATAATATATTATTGCGTTTAAATATTCAATTTATAACCGTTGTCTTTTTCCCGTGTTAAATGAATGGGACTCTTCATGGCCTTTGCGCTACCCCTATATATTAAACGTCTTTTCTCAAATTCGAAGATATTTTTTTTTTTTTGCGAATTTGAACAAGACTGGGGAGTGAAAGCAGAAGGATTCAAAAACTGAAAAATAAGGGCCACCCCTCATACATATATTACGCATTGGTCATTTACCTCAATTTATTATCTCCACTTATCCCTCAAAAATCATTATGTGATTTATGTACTCGCGCTTGTTAAAAAAAATCTCAAGTTTATAGAATGATGGATATATTTTACACATTCTTAGTATTTTTACAGAAGATTGGAATATACATATTGAACATTATGATTTTGATGGATCGTATTCCTATGCAGTTTTTTGTTTTTATAAAAATCATTCAATTTAAAAAAACCACTATTTTTCATTTGACTGTAAAACTTATTTAACACATAGATCGGAAGAACAAAACTAACATTTTTGTGGCTTTGTAAAGCTTATAATACATTAGTTAGAATAAACATTTACTGGACATCCTAAGCAAGAAATGATTTAGATCATTCAAAATCATAATGCTTTCGTTCGCCCTGAACTTTACTTAATGAATAGTTAACAAAAATGTTACACATCAAACATTTACTGTGTTACCTTGGTAATTTGTAAATTGAATTAAAAGATTGTTTCTGAAACAGTTTCCTATATGATTATTAGGAGATTTCTTAATTATTTCAACGTACCCGGTCAAGAAAGATACTTATCCAGATAATTAATCTATATAATCCTTTTAGATCAAGCAACAAAATCTCTGACGTCATGCATTCTCGCAGTCACGTATATTGGAGAGATTATAATATCCATGGCAAAAAGTTTAAAAGCGCCTTCCAATAGGATTTTTTGCGAGAAAAATGAATCCGAAACTTTGAAAACAATATTTTGAATAGTTTTCGAGATATCGATTTTTTATATTAATATGATTGAATTGTTGAGATTCGCATCACTAGTGACAGACTGAAGGAAATTGGTGTAATTTTATCACACACCCTTCTATTTGCCAGGTTCCTTTTTTACGGGATTGTAAAGTGTTTAATTTGTTTTTCTCGCAAATAATCATATTTGAATCCACATTGCCAAATTATTAAAATTTCAGAAAAGTCAATAATTTTAACGTAAAAATCTATATCACTAAAAGTATTCGGGATATCAGATTACAGTATAGAGTGCAAATCAGATTGCATAACAAATTAAGCCCTCGTCTTAAAGTTTCAGATTCGTGTTTTACGCAAAAAAGCCTATCGGAATCCGCATTACAAAATTGTCGCTACGGATATCGTAATCTAGCCTGTACATTCTTCTATCGTTGAACTTCAAACTCAAACGAGCACAATTCTCTCGCGCATTCAACCTTTTAAACATAATTTAAAAAATTGTTAACGTTCAATCAGTACAATTAAGTTTACTTTGCAATATCCTCACGTTGAACGTTAATTTGACGATTTTCGAAAACACTGAAAGATGGATCCCCATCTGTTGCCATATTGCCCAGCCAAGAAAATATAATTACAACGAAGATGAAGGCAATAAAGCCACAAATGACAAGCAGAAAATACCGCTTGTATAAAGATCCTGTTGTGTTTCTTCGACGCGCTGTTGGCCTAGCAATTAATTTCCACCATCGCAAAAACCAGTCGATTGCGGATTTTCGCTGATACTTATTTTCATCGTGGTCGAAGGATACGTCTTTCGGATCATCATAGGCTTCGAAGACTTTTCTCGGAGTTTGACTGCTAAGTGTGGCATCGATATTCACTACCGAGTAAGGCGGTCCCACCTTTTGATTATTTGCATGGACGATGTTTATATTAGAATTTACAGAATTATGTGTGCTGTTTGTTCTAGAAGTTGCTATCGTTGACGAAGGGGATGCGGGTGGGATTGCAGGTGTGTGATTTTGGAAAGCTGAATTCTCGATCGATGT
The DNA here is from genome assembly GCF_010883055.1 of Belonocnema kinseyi. Taxonomy (NCBI): domain Eukaryota; kingdom Metazoa; phylum Arthropoda; class Insecta; order Hymenoptera; family Cynipidae; genus Belonocnema; species Belonocnema kinseyi. The sequence goes on from NC_046661.1 coordinate 67,039,175, forward strand.
GGTTTCATGCTGGACTGGTCTTTGTTCTCTCTCTTCACTCAACTGCAAAGAATGTAAACAACTATTTTTAAAACTGTAAGGTGATTACAAATGAGGGTGACATGACAAAATTACGTATATAAGTGAAGCTTTTTTTTTAAATTCGTTTTATTGACATAAAAATTTCCTGGAATTCCATTGCACATTCATGCGTAAGGATATGTTTCAATTCGTATTTGAAGTTGTTAATGTGGAATGTGAGGACTTTCATAATAGCCGAAGTAAAGTACTGATCCCAATAATGAACCAGTTAATGTCATATTGAAATCTATATAAAAAGTTCTTAAGAAGTGCGAGCAGTGGTCCAGTATTGGTTTCATTAATGAAGAGATACTACGTTTGGGACAAAAAGCCCTCTAGGATGTCAATTTAAATATCCTGTAAAATGCATCTGCCGAGCGTTAGATCCTTCTCTTCGCGGAAAGTCAAATATGCTTCCTTTAACTCCAGTGAACTTTGTCAGAAATTCTAATATGAAGAGATTTTCTGATTACCTAAAGATGTAAAAACAAGTTTTGCAAGTCTGAAAGTGAAAATTTTTGTTTACGATACTTTTCATGCATGTGAACATGGTTACGAAACCGGATTACTACCGAGAAAACTAAAATTCTAAAATGGCTCGTGTGAGAAAATTAACATAAAGTTTTAAGAGTGAGTAGAAGTGACATTATTTTGGGTTACAGTGTAAAAGAGGCGAACCAAGAATATTTAAACAGCTGAAACTATTAGATTCACCAGACAGAAATATTTCAAGAGTGCTGGTTGGAACTTTTTTTTAGAAACCAGACAAAAGGTAGACGTGAATAAAAAATTTCCGACTATTAAAATTCGACTTATATTTTACAATCAACATAGGCAGACACGCAGAGTCGTTTCCTGACTCATCCTAAATAATAAAGGGTGGCATAATATATGAGGTAGTTGTGACTGCAACGGAAATTAATGCATTTCGCTGCTGGCCCAGAATTGGTCAATTATCGAGACTGAAAGAACAGGATCTTTGTCAATAGAGCCATGTAAAGAATTTTCGAGAAGATCATGGAGAATCAACGAATCATCGTAGATCAGTGAGTCAACGTTGTCAAATAAGTTTATCGATTTCTATTCTCTTATTATTGCTCTTTCCATAAATTGTTACAACTCTGAAATTCGAAATGAATAAAAAACCAGAGAATTTAAAGAAAATTTGTAAGAATAGTAAATCGCGCATAATGACATTCTACACAAATATTTAAATACTCAGTTTGCTACAATAATCGACACAGAAGAAATTGAATTTCGTTTAAAAAACATAGAAGGAGTATGATGAAGTGCAAAAAATATAAACTTATTATCGCTAGAATAAGACCTTGAGGAAGAAGGGTTCCAATTCGCGGATAATTATTTCAGTTATTCCACGAAAGCAATTAAAATTATGAATCTGGTCGCTTGCCGTGAGTCGGAACGCTTGACTGTGCGTGAACTTGCAACGACTATTCCAAAGATTCAAAAGTTACGCTATTTAAGAACTTTTGTACACAGGAGTGCGACTCGATGTTGTTACAATGTTGGTGCGTAGAAGTAAACATCTTCCACCAAAAATTGTTGATATTATCTGGCCCTAGCACTGAAAAGTTCTTAGTTCAAGCGATGTCTTTCTTCCAATCTTCTGCAGTAATTAATGGACATCCCCCTCTGAACGTTGCAAACGTTGCCTCTGGAAAAAGTTATGCAAACCTGAGATACCTGAAGCGTCTTTATTTAGCTGATAAATAGCTTCACTGTAGAAAAGCTGGAATTTTCCTGAATCCACTTTACTCTCTGCTTAAAGCGCTCTTTGGCTGCTGAAAGAGATCTTATTTTCTGCGTCCAGTGCTACTTGATGGTCAACCGTTTACACTTTTTCTGCGTGTTATTTGCTTTTCGTAAGTTTCAAGCAAGTGCCCTAACTTTTGGAGTGAATTTTTTTAAAATTTTATGTAGTTAATTACATCACAGGGTATTTTCCAGATGAGATAGTAAATCTGTTTTTCCAAAGCGACATCAATCTCTGGATGCACCTCACGGTGTGCGGATGCACCTTTAACCTTTCCAAAAGACAGATGGTAAGTCTATGTAAGTCGAATCGAAAGCTTCACAGTAATCAATCCAGGCCATCGACAGGCCGCGCTGGTAGAATGATGCGCATTTGCAGGCAAATCTATTAATAAGCAGGTTCTCCCGAAATCCCTTATACAGTGCGTTTAGACGAGTGATGGGCCTGTAATTCTTCGGGTCAGCTAAGTTGACCATCTTTTGCATGAGTACTGTGCGCCCTTCCACCAACCACTCCGGAATAGGATCTCGCGGAGCGGAATAGTTCTTCCTGCCTCTTGATACTTTTCACCTTCTCAGAAGTGATGGGTGTTCATTGTTCCTCAGGTTTGATGAGGGCATTGCAAAGCTCCTTGAAGCTATTTATGTTCTTCGAATCTTCTTCCAGTGAATGACTAACTTCGTAAACTTTTCAACCAAAAGCTTTGACCTGCTCTGGTTTAGGCGGATGGTCGACAGTAACTGGAGGGTCTTTGAAAAGTCGAGATAGATCAGAGAAAAACTGTTGGTTTTCTTTGATCCACCTCTCTCTCCGCTCTAGACTTCTCCTAGCGTTAGATAGTACCCGTATTCTTTCAACCATATGCTGCCTGATGGTCACCAGCTTTTACTTGTTCAGTGTGTGATAACGGATCCGCAGTTCGCGTGCGAACTGTCGAACCTTGGCGATGAAAATCCTGCCAGATACATATTCATCTGTTAAAGCTCTCGCAGCGAAGCTCGTCATCAAGTTCAGTCGGATCTCTGGGCTTGAGAGAAACCTGAATGTTGATGTTTCTCCGGATCCTTAAGCATCGCTCTTCCTCCATCGGGTGCCTTCTTGCGCTTGGTCTCAGTGTCGCCTGTCTTTTTCCGTTGCCAGCTTATTTTGGCTGCGGTTGAATAGACGCACCGCTTATAAAACCTCTTTTTGGAGTTCCTCGGCACGGTTTCCCAATCATTTATGCGAAAAATGCAAAAGCTCTGGGTGTTTCTCGCACCACAGAGCATGCAGTCGCGCCTTGTAGACTTTCCGTTCAGGTGCTATACTGATATCATAGCACTCCAGCGGGTCGTCCCTGGGTTGATCCATCCACTCAAAAGTATCGACACTTTGGCGGTCAATCACTTTAACTCCATCTTGATTGGCTCCCGTTACTCTACGGTAGTCGGTATTGCTGTTCAACCCATTGTCGGGAGCCCAGCGCGTTCGATTGTTTTGAACCGCAATTACTGCAAGTACGTTTGGTGTTGTCATTGTTGTTCCCAGTGTCTCTAGAACGTGGAATTTTTCGACCCCCACCACTCTCCCATCTGGGAGAAACACATTCAAACATAGCGTATCGGTAAATCGGCTCAGCGATCCCAGATCTGAAACGAGATGTGGTCCAATACTATGACAGGGCTATGTCATTGTGAATATAGTAGGAGACGATGACTGGGTTGCGCACGCAACCCATTTCTCCTCTTCTGAATTTGAAAACTCGGAGTTGCACGGTTGCCGGTCGGAAAACTTTGGTGGTTCTATTTATATCTCTATCCGCTTTGTAATAAAATCAAGAGATTGGGATTTGAATATTTCCAGGTTTCGATGCTGGCGATTTTCATGATTTGAATACTTCGTGTGTCTCTTTATATGCACATATTTTGAGGTTGCGCCATTTCAAGTATAAAATATAAATA
>NC_046661.1:67043048-67048041 GCF_010883055.1 Belonocnema kinseyi
TATATTTTGATCCGATTTAAAAGAAATTAAAGAAATTGTCGATTTTAATGATATTTGAATATTTCGCACAATTTAAAAATAAAAATATATATGCAATATCAGAATATTAATACTGTGATTAATATTTTGTTGTATATTATATTGTATATTTTATATTGCGTATGTTATTGTACATAATGAAAATAAATTATATAATTAAGTATGTGATATTATAATTATATATAGAATAGAATAGAATTTATTGTCTTCATTGTATACTTTTACAAGTTTTTAAATTATTCTTTTGCTCTCTTAAATTTTCAAATAAAACGAAGCTACATATTTTCTCTCTTAGAATTTTTACCTGAACAGATAATAGTTAAATCATTAAATCATTACATATTTCTGTATCTATATTACAGTTCCTCTTGTTCTTAGGCTATATTACTCCTCTAAATCACTATTTTCTTCGATATTATAATTATATTAATATTAATTAGCTGTAAATGATTTTAGTGCAGTTTTTAAGCGTTTGATTTATCTATTAAACCCAAAAAGTTTAAATAGCCTCCGGACTATAGCTTCCTAGAATTTGGTTATATTATATTATAGGTTATATTATATTTGGTTATATATTATTTAAAATAAAAGTAAAGTTATTTTTATTTTAAGTTGTTCCAGAGTAATATTTTTGCATTATTATTTATAAATAAAAATTTGAGTTTACTAATTGAAAATGTTAGACATTAACCATAAAAAGAATTGAATTTTCAACTAAAAAAAAGAGAAAAACAAATTTTCAACAAAATAGGTAGGTTTGAAATAGAAGGTCTGACAAGATTAGAAACAGAACTTTTTCAAGATTCGTGTGAAAATTTTTAAAGACTTTATTTTAAAAACGTACTTTAAGAGAGAATTGAACAAGGTTTTTAAACATATCAAAGATTTCCTAAAATTTAAAAGAAGTGTGTAGAATATTTTAATGCAAAAGGTTTTAATTTATTAAGTATATAATAAATCAATAAAAATCGAGTAAATACAACTTAAACTCTGTTAGAAATTTAGATTTTTAAAGATTTCAAAAATAAATGGTAGAAGCTGTAAAGGAATTTCGAAAGATTTCAAGGATACAAAACTATTTTTCTTAAAATTCCTAGGAAAAATTTAGAAGATTATAAGGAAATTTTTTTAAATCTTAAATCAAGGAACATAATTCTTATCAGGCCTTCTTGTGCAATGTTGTTACACAATTTTGTAAAGCATATGCTGATTTAAAAAATTTACTTTCAAATTTGAGTAAGTTTAAGGGATATTCAGAAATTTTGAAAGGATTCGAAGATAATTAAAACTTATAAGGATTTTTTAAAGATTTTGTAAGGTTTCACGAAAATGAAAAAAAAATCTTTTAGGTTCCTAGCAATAATTAAAAAAATGTTGCAAACTTATTTTTAAAAATTTTCAAACATTACAGAATATTTCAACAATTTTCAAAGAATGTGAAAAATTTTAAAAAAGATTTTTACACTATTTGAAAATAATTAAAACTTGTGAAGATTTTTAAGAACTTTGTAAGGTTTCACGAAAATGAAAAAAATCTTTTGGTTCCTAGAAATAATTAAAATAATTTTTTATCTCGAAAAATTAATTTTAAGAGATTATTTTTAAGCATTTTTGAACATTACAGAAGATTTCAAAAATTCTCAAAGAATCTGAAAAATTTGAAATAAACATTTTTTTTATTTTGCAGAATTAAAAAAAATCAGGAAAAACTTGAATAATTTTTAAAGATGAGAAGATTAGAAGGCCTGACAAGATTAGAAAAAAAAAAAGAATTATTTTCCTAATTATCGTGTGAAAATTTTTAATGATTTTTATTTCGAGAAATGTACTTTAAAAGAAAATTAAAGAAGATTTTTAAACACATGGAACGATTACCTAAAATTTCGAGAACAAAAAGTTTAGTAGGCTTTAAAATCAAAACACTGTACTTCGATAACATTCAAAAGTTAAAAAAAATTAAATAATCGAATAAATTCACACAATATTTAGTGTAATTGATGAGATCCAAAAAGAATTTAAACTTTAGAAGACTTTTAAAAACGTAGGATGAAGTCTCGTGCACCCTGAGGACACGTAGCGACCCAAGGACGACCGCCTTCTGCATTTTTCCCGCAAGAGTTTTAGTACATTGTTGACACGCAGGGATGCTTTTCAGGTTATTAACCAGTGAAAGCTTAGCACCTCCAAGAGCGCCGATGATAAGGACTATTAGTTTAACAGAATATTTCTAATAACCATTTCTTCAAAATTCTCTACTATATGGATGGTTAATCGCTACCGTTCTTCTTTCTAGGGTTGGAAATAGAAAACGAGAATCTACAAACACGAAATATCGTTGAATAGAATTGCAAATGGTTTTCATGGTGGTTGAATATCATTTCGACAACCATTTCTGCATCATTCTCTACTGTGTGCATGGTTCCTCGTTCCCCTGACTCTAGGGAATATTCGAAGAAGGCATGCTAGAGACTTTATATTTTTTGGTGACTTGACCTTAATAGTTAAATTTATGTACTAATCAGATTGTTAATTGTTTATCTTTAAATTAGAATACATACGCCAAAGGCGTGTTTATGAAACGTATATTTATTTATTATTAATATCTCGGAAACGGCTACAGATAGAGCAAAGGGCGTGAATTTTGAGATCACTAGAGAAATGTTCATTCAAAATCGTTTTATATATGTAAAGAAATGAACAAAAAGTTGAATTTATATAAGGTCTTCAAAACGCCTTTTTCGAATATACGTCAGAGTGAGGGAACGAGGAACCATCCACACAGTAGAGAATAATGCAGAAATGGTTTTCGCAATGATATTCAACACCCACGAAAACCGTTTGGAAATCTATTCAGTGATATTTCGGTTTTTCAGATTCTCGCTGTCTATGTCCACCCCTAGAAAGGAGAATAATAGCGAGAAACTATCCATACAGTGGAGGATTTTGAAGATATGGTTACTAGAATCGTTTTTATACCCACGAAAACACTTAACTATATTTTTCAGCGAATTTTCTACTTTTTAGCCACTTACCCCTTATTACAACCCCTAATTTAGGGGTTGACGGTACCGTAATAATTTTGCCCTTAAACTGCATTACATTTATCACAATAAAAAAATGGTATTGATATCACGATTTCCCATTGAGGTTCAGCAAAAAGAAAAACAACAGGTCATCGACTTTTTAAACATGCTGAAGTTCACCCCTTACTGCAACCTCTACAATATATCTATTCTTTGTGGTTTTATTAGATTTTAAACCATAAAAATGCAATTTGACCTACAGTGCGGCACTTCGCATTCTCGAAAATTGACCCTATTTCCCTAGGAGCATTTAGAGGAGCGATATTAACGTTAATGCCGTTAGAGTGATAGAGATGGTAATAAGGCACTCTTAGTGCCGCATTGTGCCTTTGAACGTAGGTCATTCCCGCATGAGTTGGAAAACTAGATGGCATGTGTGCTTGATGCTCGGCGTGTGCATGGCACGCGCTGCAGCTATCATCGGGAATGTCTTGGCTCAAAATGTGGCGACGGTATATTAAGGTAGAAATGACACTGTCTTGACATGCCAAAATAAAACTCTCCGTGCCAGACTACAATCCGAGTGATTTAAGAAAAGCAAGTTAGCTCACACGAAATGGACTGATCCTCCACATTTACGTGGAAGATGCCTTGCTTTCTTAATCCCGGCTTTCAGGAGTGAGTACTCGAGATAGATAAGATTTGATGAATTTTGCTCACCGCTCATACTGAAGTTAAGTCCGAGTGTTTCAGCAGCCTTCTCCGCTGCTTTATATAGAAACGCTCCTTTGCCCACTTGTTCGTGATTCCTGACCATTTTAAGAAGAGGGTCTCTTCCATTTGCGACTCTATGTGCTGTACCCAGAATAATCCTGTTGTGAAGACATTCAAGACTCAATATTCCGCGACCCCCTTGACGGCGTGAGATGTATAGTCGCGGAACGGAAGACTTAAGATGAATGCTTTTGTTCATGTGCATAACCTTTCTTGTCCCGATATCAAGGGATCTGAGTTCGTTCTTCGTCCATGGAACTACTCCAAATGAATAGACTACTACCGGGATGGCAAGCATGCTCGTGGCAGATACTTTGTTCCTCGCCGACAATTCGCAAGACCAAATTTGCCGGATGAGACGTTTGTATCTGCTTCGGAGAGTATCCTTTATAGATGTCACATCCTGAATGCGGCTCTGTGGCACGTCCAGGTATGTATAAGTCTCTCCAGCCCAAAGGTGTCGTATAGCGCTTCTATCAACGAGCTCAGGATCTTCAAGGATGCCATTAAGTTTTCCTCGCTTCAAATAAACCTTGGCGTATATGTCTAACCAAAATTCCATTCCAATTTCCTTAGTATATCGTTCGAAAATCCCTAGAGCTAGATGTAGTTGCTCTTTGTTTTTAGCATAGATCTTAAGATCGTCCATGTAAAATACATGAGTGACCTTGTACTTTTGATCTGCAGGTTTGCCGCACAAGTACCTGTCGGATTGGCGAAGTGCTAGAGATAGTGGCAATAATGTACGGCAAAAGAGGAGTGGGCTCATGGTGTCGCCCTGAAAGACACCTCTCTGAAAGGTGACCTTGTTAGTTTTCATACGATTTTTTCCAGATGAGATGGTAAATCTGGTTTTCCAAAGCGGCATCAATCTCTCTATGCATCTAACTATTTTCGGATAAACCTTCAAGATTTCCAAAAGACAGATGATAAGTCTATGGGAGGTTGAATCGAAAGCTTTCCGATAATCAATTCAGGCCATCGATAGTTCACGCTGGTAGAATGCTGCATCTTTGCAGACACATCTATCGATGAGCAGGTTGTCCCGACATCCCGCTACGCCTTTCTTTGAGCCTCGTTGTTCATACATTTCTTGCCACACAGGTTCAATTGCCCGAACAATCCTATCATTTTGGATAGCTGTGAATATCTTATAA
>NC_046661.1:67048141-67058053 GCF_010883055.1 Belonocnema kinseyi
AGTGATGGGTGGGCATTCTTTATCAGGTGTTATGAGGGCAACACATAACTCCTTGAAGCTATTTATATTTTCTGAGTCTTCGTCCAGTCTATGCTGCACTTTGTAGACTTCTCTCCAAAATACTTCGACCTCCTCGGGTTTGGGCGGGTGTTCGACAGTAACTGGAGTGTCTTGGAAGAGTCGAGATGGGTCCGAGAGAAACTATTGATTTTCTCTGACCCACCTGTCCCTCCGTTCTAGACTTCTCTTAGCGTCATATAGTATCCGTATTCTCTCAACAATATGCTGCCTGATGGTCAGCAGCTTTGACTTGTTCAGTGTGTGATAACGGGTCTGGAGTTCGCGCGCGAACTTTCGAACCTTGGCGGTAAAATTTCTGCCAGATTTAATGTAGTCAATTACACACTGAATGCGGGACGCGTACTGTTTTGCCCAGCCTATCTTTATGGCAAGTTGATGCATTCGTCTTTTGGTCTTATTATCAACCGTTAGTATTGTTTTACGGCTCGCATCGGCCAAAGCTCTCGCTGCATTATACACACAATAATTGATGGCCCAGAGGTCGGATTCTCCGGAAAAATGTCCACGAAGCTCGTCATTCATTTCAGCCAGATCTTTAGGCTTGAGAGAAACCTTGGTGTTCATGTTTCTCTGGGTAATAAAGCATCGCTCTTCCTCTATTGGATGCCTGCCCGTGGTTGGTCTTAGTGTCGTCTCTCTTTCTCTGTTGCCGGCTTGTTCTAATTGTGGTAGAGTAGGCGTTCCGCTTACATAGCCCCTTTTCGGAGTAGTTCAGCATGGTTTCGCAGACGTCGCTGCGAAAAGTGCGATAGCTCCGGGTGTTTCTCGCACCACAGAACGTGCAGCCGTGCCATGTAACCCCGTTCAGGGGCCACACTCGCATCGTAGCACTCTAGTAAGTCGTGATTCAGTCGCTCCGTCCACCTAAAGGTCGCGAGATCCCGCCGATCCATCGCATTGAATCCATTTTCATTGGCTCCCCAGCTCTAGAGTGGTCGGCATTGTTGGCCGACCCATTGTCGTGAGCCCTGCGCGTTCTGTTGTTTTGAACCGCACTTACTACAACTATGTTTGGTGTTGTCATTTTTGTTTCCACGAGAAGCTAGGGAAAGGGTTTCGTCCATCCTTGCAGAGCCCTGTATGCAAGGATAAGGCTGCGTACTCTGAGAGGTCGCCCGGTATCACAGAGTCACCGTTCTAGACACCTCGCCCAGGTGCCATTCAGCTTTCGGCACGGTTTTCACACCTCCGCTTGGGGGTTAATTCCTTCGGGACCACCCCTGGGCAATTGTCCGCGACTACCTATTTATTTTTGTAACCATATTCAGCAGAAACCCTTTATACAGTGACCCTCTATCCGCAATCCGAGGACGCGTTCGGTGGCTTTGTCATAGGCCCTTTGGTTTGACTCTAGAGGAATCAAAAATATATGTATATATATATACACACCAAAAAATAAGTAAAAAAAGTCTTCGTAATTTGTTTGGTCCGATGCTTATTTTGGACACAACAGAGGGTACAAGTTGTATCCACGTGTGAGCACGTGTGGCGTGCGCACGCCGTCTCAACCAAGCATTCCCCCCACCGAAGCGGTGGCCGAAGCGATGAACATCACACCGTTCGATAGTGTTCGAGTTTGATCAAATTGAAAACTCGTTTGGCATGACTTATCTTGCACAAATATAATTGCAACAATATATTATTAATTTTACAAACAGAGATTTCCCCTCGTCTTGATAGTTTTAACGGTTTTTTAAAAACTTTTATCATACTTTAACCCATTATCATTTCTCCTGTTTTGCGTCGTCAAAACAGGAGCACTGTTGATGAGCCAGGGAGTGATAAATGTGATAAAAATAGATATTGCACTTGTCTTTAAAATTTAATAATCTTGTACTGTAATTGAAAAATGTTCTATTATGATGAAAAATCATTATTACATCATCTTAAATTAAGGTGTGTTCCGTAGGTGAATTTTTTAGTCGAAAAGCGTAGTGAATAAGAAGTTTAATAGTTTAAATTAACACATTTTTCGAATTTTTCATTTTTTGTATTTTCTTGCTTTTATAATTAATGTTTTTATAATTTCCGATAATCTGAATTTTTGTAAACATATTTCATTTGTCTTATTTGTTGCAACAATTTCATATTAACAAAATTTTGTAGCCTACCTATCATTAATAATTTGTTGCAATTATATTTGTGTAAAACACGTCATGCAAAACGAGTTTTCAATTTGATCAAACTCGAGCACTATCGGACGGTGTGATGGCCATCGCTTCATCCAGCGCTTCGGTGGGGGAACTGCTTGGTTGAGACAGAGTGCGCACGCCACACATGCTCACGCGTGCATACAACTTATATCTTCTGTTGTATTTTTAAAATTAAAGTGGTTCTTTATCGGAAATCTAGACTATTTTTAGATACTTTCTAGACTCAGCTCCTCTAGTGAAAGTCTAGGATAATTTTATGTGGGTCGCCTCGTCTAGGGTTCATCTAATTGTGTCTAGTAAGTCTTACCTGCGACCTTTTTGAGTCTAGCATTCGTCTAGTATCATATAAAAAATAGCTGACCTCATACTACTGGACGTGTAGAAGAGCGCATTTGAGATGGAAATGAATGGGTTTGGATAGTTGTCAAAAATAATTTGTTGCGGAATGCGGCAGCGGTACCACCGTGGAAAAGTGTTTGCCGTTAATCAAACAAACTTTGAAAAACTCAATGTTATTTTATAACCTGATAAAAACTTTTCAGGGGGTGCTTACAAACTAAAAAAACTTTTTTATTTGTGCCACATACTGTTTACAGACTTTGCGCTTGTTCCTAATTTTTCAAAAGGTGAAAATATAAGTGGAACAAACGTATTTATCATGCAAACAAACAGAAAATTAAAGTCGGTATGAGGGATAGGAAAAATATTTTAAATAGATTGGAAAAGACGAATGAAGCTGTTTGATATACTGGTATGGCCACTATTAAGATATGGGATACAGATATGGTGGCAAACAGAGATGAAAGTGGTAGACCACAAGAGAGAGATATTGGATGCTTATTAGTTGTAGACTGAAGAACATAAGTTACATGGTCAAAGAAGAGGCACAAAAAGATGAATTAAGGACAAGGGCAGCGAATCGGGCGTGGAAATTTGAGGAAAATCTAAGGGAAAGAAAATGAAGGTAAAGTAGTGGTAGTGAATAAGGGGATTAGAGATGCAAATGACTACTATCGGCGAAAAAAAAATAGGTATCTGCCTTTGAAGCTTAACAACTCAGTCAAAAAAAATGCTAGCGCAACAAAAAAACAGTCATTTAAAAGCTGAAACTGTTCTACGTTAATGAGCTTAAAGACGTTTATGTAAAAAAAAATTGTGCTTAGCAGACGGAAAAATGTAAAAAAGTAAGGATTTTTGGGTACATTTAAGAACAGACAAGCTTAGAGCATTATTTCTTATACAAGGGGCGTTGGAAAAAATTTGAAAAAATTCGTGAGTACGAGGAAAACTGTTGTAAACCAGTTGCAGTTGAGAAATTTAAAAGTTTGAATCACTTTAATATCTGTATTAGAACTAAATATAATATATGTATTAGAACTAAAAATAATATAGTTGTACATTTTTGTGATTTTTAGCAACAATTTTTATTATTTTTTTAATTTCTCAACTGCAACTGGTTCACAACAGTTTTCCTCATACTCATGAATTTTTTCAAATTTTTCTCATTTCCCCTTGTATAAGAAATGATGCTCTAAACTTGAGTGTTCTTAAATGTAGCCAGAAAACCTTACTTTTTTTTACATTTTTCAGTCTGCTAAGCACACCAATTTTTTTTACATAAACGTCTTCAAGCTCATTAACGTAGAACACTTTCGGATTTTAAATGACTGTTTCTTTGTTGCGTTAGCATTTTTTTTGACTGAATTGTTAAGCTTCAAAGGCAGATGCCTATAGTTTTCTCGCCGATAGTAGGTAGATTCAGGCTGGGATATAAAGGAAAAGAATCAATCTATTGGGAGAAGAACGAGAAGAGAGAGTAGAGATTTGTAAATGGATATAGGAGATATGGAAGCATGTAGGGGATAGTTATATGACAGGAAAGGAGGAGAGGGGAGACTGGCAAAAGAATGTGAAAAAACTTTTATAGAAGTGAGAGTGAAATGGATGAAAACTAAGTAATATGAATTAGGAGAATAGGATGCGAATGCGCGTGCACGTCGCCCCCCCCCCTCTGTAAAAACTGTAGAATTGAAAATGATATGTAACAAATTGGAGAATAATTTCAGTCAGATAATAAAATAATTTGGGAGTAAGGTTTGTAAAAAGAAAGTAATAAAAATCTAAAGAAACGTAGGTTATGTACACCCTAGATGGAAGAATTATAAATAAAGAAGAAACATGTATGGCTAGCCATAATAATGATAAAATCCTTACCAAAGGTAATCCAAGACCAGCTCTTGCCCAGTTGACACCAGCTAATTTTTCTCGTAGAACATCGGCTACAGGAGAAACCAGGTTTGTTTCTGGAAAAATCCGGGAATGGCACGTTGAGCACGTGTATCCAGCAGGTGCTGTCGTAGCTGGTAAATTCCTAGCATACTTATCTAAGCAAGCCCAATGATATACGTGATAGCAGATCAATCTGATGCAGTCTCCATCACTTAAGTTTTCTGAACATAATCCGCAAATAGGATTCCAATCACTGTCTTGCAGCCACTGAAGATATGACTGAACTATACACTGTAAATAAAGAAAAGGAATAAAGACTCAATGAATTTAATCAGCAATATGTTCGTGCAAATCAACGTTAATTTTGTTCCTTATACGAGTAAACAAATACATTTGCTAATTAATCATAATGATGAAGCATCGTGCTCATTCATTGAACTGCATATAATTTGTTACGTGACGACTTATGTTTGACCAATGCAAACAAAAACTGTCACTCGGATCCAATTTCTAATGTGGGCACATGGTATTATTTTCACTTTTATTCTATTGTCGCTATTCTATGTGTGTTGCTCATTTTTATTGAAATATTGTACAATTAGGTTAAGGTATATTGTGTTCACTCAATTGAGGCTATTTTGATGATTAAATGAAGCTACTTATTATTTATATTTTTGTTAATTATAATCTGTTAACATTTGATTAGATTATAGTCTAAGATAGTTATTTTTTATGTAAACATATTTCTCGAGGATTGAATTATATAATGAAAGGGAGAGAAAATGGAAGCATTTGCACTCCTGGAATTTTACTCTCTCAGTTACCTGGACAAGGATGTTCAGTCACCGCCCGGTAAGGCTTGCATTAAAAGTATTAGAAAATTGCATGCATGCAATTTATTTTGAAACTTTAAGCAGAAGTTATCTCTTAAATTGAATCCCTTTCTGTACCCAGCACCGAAAATACTTTTCTGAATACTTTTGGATACCACAAAGCAAACAAGAAATATAACAATTTCAATCCTTTTCAATTCGCTACTTTCATTTACTGTTTTTCGATTAATAATGAGCTGAAAGGCTTTTTAAAACATAGCATCGGTCATTTTACGATGTCAGGATCAATTTCGACATACATGGCTCTGGTAAAAACAATTGTGTGCATGTTTTATCATAACTTTATAGTTTTGTAATTGATAGATTTTGCAAATTTCATGCTTTTGGAGCGCGTTCTAATACCTTAAACGAAAATTGAGTTTTTAATTTACTTGGATTACTATTGGCAGCTCCAATTGTCTTTGGACGGGATTGGAATCTTATTATTTTCGCAACGTAATAAGGATTGAAGAACGCAGGAAAGAAAAGGCATTCTTAAGGATTCGAAATTTTTAATACCTTTTAATGCATGCCTTCTTACCGGGCGTTTTCTGACAGTTCCAAGAGATCCTTCACCTGTAATAAAGAGCTCCAGTCCTATTTCAATAAATCTTTCGCTCGGTTTCCACCTATTTACCGCGGGTTAATTTATCTTCCCAAAGACAGAAAGACAGATATAGATGTTATGGTTTATACAATTTCATTATGATTGTTAACTCCACTTGTTGACATTCTTTCATTTCCAACAATAACTCGCCAGGACGCAAATCATCTGCTCGGTAAACTATACCTTTGATCAAACGAGCATTAAATGTTTTTACTACTTGCTCGGTGACGTATATCTCTTACCACCGGAGTACTCCGAGGTTCGGCCGCGGTGATACCAGGCGGCGCGCCGATGCTCGTTTCGATGAATTATACAACTCGAGAGGGCGGAAGGACACTCTGGAAAGCGGGAACAGTCAGATTAAGTGTAGCTATCTAAAAGGTGATAAGGTCAATGGATCTTATTGTAGGTTGAATTATTGGAGTGAGAATATTGTTATTAAATTGATTGAGTTGACAATCGAGCGTATGTTGGGATTGAATAATCTCAACGTTTTCTCAACTCCTCCAAGGTCACTCAGTATCATGTTTAATCTGTTTTTACCCTAAGATGTAAGTCTTTGCCGGAATAATATAATTTCTAAATTTTGCATGATTTCGTCACCCCGTGGCGTCTCCACGGACGCCGGGCACCAGTCACTCTGAATGTTCTTTCTTTTAACATTTACAGGTCTTTGTTATAACACTTTGGGCTGCCAATGATCGACAATTCAGGTAGGTGAATCTCTACCCTACTTGGAAAATCTCTTCACAAATTATGAACATAAAAGCAAGTGGGAACACCCGAAATTAAATTCACAGCTAGTTTCTTACTTGAATACATCCATAAATACAGCACCACGATTCATTGTTTAAAATTAAAGTTAATTAATTTCTTTGGAAGAAATCTAGTGTGACAACTTTTAATTCTGAGTTAACATAATTCTAATTCTGCTCAGGGTGAAGAAAGCATGAACGAGAATGACAATTTTGAAAAAGACCGCATCGGAGTCCCTTAGCTTGAGAAATATGAAAGAATTAAGAAAGCCTAAAAAGAATTATTGTGACTATAAACGGGAATGAACGAGGAATATTTGTCTTCAACAAATACTTTGAGAAACATAGTTTCGAACTTTTATTCATATTTTTGTAAACAAACATGACTTGTAACAAAAAATGTATATCTAACGGCTCAGAAACAAAGCACCGATTGAAATATGTGAATCAGCCTGAAGCCCAATTTCATTCATTCAATGGCTGACGTACAAGGTTTAAAGGTGTGAAATATGGGAACAACAAAAATTTTGATCAGATTGAAAAATGTCAAAAAGAATGAAAAATTGTATGATCCTGAAGTTCCCTATAAAATAAATGTCCCAGTAATCGTGATGGTCCCAGTAATCGTGGAACTTGGTGATAATTTAAATACATTGCTAGAAAATATGTTAAATGTGAAATTTAATGATAACGCCCACTTATTTTTAACATTTTATAATAGCAAAGAGAAATTACATCCATTCAGATTAAATAAAAAGCAAGAAAATTGGCATCACGATTACTGGAACTAAGATCACGATTACGGGGTCGTTTACCTTATCTACAGCGAGAAAATTTTGTTTAAATTCGCATTCAATGCCAATGCCTTTTTCGTAGGCGAATATTTGATGCGATATAGGCACAAGATGTAAGGCACATATGTTGCGATTTAAGTGTGGATACGATTCCGGGCGAATTTTAGCGGAGATTTTTCTTGTTGTATACATTTCAGACTTTCGGAAAGTATTATAAACGTCCAAAAATTGAAACAACCTTTGGAATTGCCTCCTGGATACCTCAAGACAATTTTTTGTTTGTTTGAAAAAATAGATTTTTTACTATATTTCCAGCAGATTGTAATGTTCCGCATATTTTATAAACAAATATAATAATTGCAAGCGAACTTTAAATATATAAAATCAAAACATACATCCTTACACCATTAGGGGATTTTTTAATTTTCTGAAAAAAAAAACGATTTGAACAACTGGATTGTTAACATTTTATTACTTTTTATAACTATGTTGACACTTATGCCTCCTTGTAGTGCTTCGTAAAGAATACGATACCAAACCTAACCTAAACACGAATATTGTTATTTTTGTAAAATATTTTATACATGAAATATCGAGTAATTGTGGTGAATAAAATAGAATAACATATTTTTGAATATGTACTCTTCTTGTAGCCATGACGCGTTTAGTAACTGGATGTTATCGTAACAAAATAAACACGAATACGAACATTACCTACATATGCATCGAGATATCAATATTTTATGTCAAACACTTATGAATTCTTAGACTTTGTGGTTCCACCTCTCCGTACCAAACACGTTGGGCGATACTATTTACTATTCATGCGTGAGATAATAAGAGTGCACATTTCGACAAAGTATTATTAGAGAGATTTTGCATAAAGTTTCGTAGGACCAGGCAAACGTTAAATGATAAGCTAACGGACGTCGAATAGCGGATAACGGTAACACTAAACTCTCAGAGCATGACCAGAAACGTCATCACGTGACTTTATTCTTTCTGTTAGTGACCAATTAATCCGCTAGCAGAAAAGCCAATCAGAAGCCTTTATCTGGCGCGTCTCCAACTTTTATTTAAATATCTGAGTCTTTGATGTAAAACTTCCTTTATAGTTCAGATTAAAACAAAACAAAGTTTTAAAACAAAGAGGCGAATTTCAAAACGTAAAAAGTAGGTTAAAAACTCGATTTTTAGTTCAATTAAATCAATTTTTTCAAGAATCGGAATCCAAGACCCCTAGCCTAAAGTATCGTGTACACAAAGCATGTACACTGAGGAGAAATTAAGTTCATATTTCTCAAAAGCCAGACGGGATTGTAAAACCACCACCAACCTCTACTCGCTGCTAGAAAGGCGTCGTGGTGGTCCCAGAATTCAGTAACGCAGATACGTTTTGGCGTGGGGGCTTTATGGCGACTAATTTGAAATGACATATTTTTATTTTAATGTTGTAAAAAGCAACTCGATCGAAAAAGAAATGTTTAGTGATATACTGTGCTGAAAATAATATTTTTTTATGACAGAAATATGATTTTATCAATATTGCAACAATTTTAAAATATGAATAGTTATTATAGTACGACATTAAACTTTACGATAATAAATAAAAGAAATTTATAAGCGCCATAACTTTAAATTAATGTGTTGAAAGATCTTGATTTAAAGTATTTTGAACAATTTCTTCGTAAAGTTTAAGCTAATATTTAAAAAAACTGTTGAAATCATTGCCCTTAAATATTTATAAAAGTTCCGATGTTGAATGTGAGTTTATTGCAACACAGAAATATAATGTAGATAATATATTTGCCTCTTTTATTTCGTATTTTAGGGGAATTAAATAGATCAATAAAAAAGGCCTTCAAATTCTCTATTGCAATAAACTTGTTAAAGTTAAAAAGAGTGTTAAATATAGTTTTCTCTTAGTTGGAGGTAGTAGTGTGGAATTTCATAATATAAGTGACACTCATATACTAAGGGGTGGATTGTGAAAACCAATTCAATTTTCTGTTCAGAAATTTATATACTCGCGAGTATATTCTTTCGGTGGGTGTCAGGATACTGAATAAAAATACAAAATTGTCCATCGAAAAGAAGTATTCTGTTTTGAGAAAATCAAAATTGAAAATTGCGTGACTAAAGTATGGCAGGCATTTATTTGTTCAAGATACAACAAATAAATTTAAAAAAGCTATAATTTTTTTATCAAGTGGTAATCATTTCCGGAAATTTCAACCCTTCGTCTTTAAAGGTGGGTATTTCATGTCTGGGCCAGAACCGACCCCCAAGTTTGGCGGTCCCTATCAGCCCCAGTCCCTTTAGTCCGAGATCCCACTGCGTTTTTTCGAAGGTGAGAACTGATCGTGATAAAAGTTAGTTTAAATGAAAGCTGATACGTAGGCGATTAAGAAACTGCCCGCC
>NC_046661.1:67058153-67059550 GCF_010883055.1 Belonocnema kinseyi
GTCTTCTCTGTCTTTTTGTTTTATCACTGTCACTTTTCCGTGGCAAACACGATGATATCCATAATCACTGAGTGATTCATCACTGAATTGCACTAACTTTCCGTGAATTTTCTCACAAACATAACACTTCATTTTAAATTTTACGCCAAGTGGACACCGAACTAGACAAGAATAGACTAAACAGCGTAACTAAATACCGTAACTAAACACCGTAAACCGAAACCCTTAGATGCTTTCCCCGCTGCACCGCACCCACGCAACAGCCCTAGGCCCCAAAGAAGATGAAGCCTCTTCTAACGGTAGCCTCCCGTCTACAATATTACAGCTAGCAGTCACACACTTTCTGAAAGCACTAATTGCCCCCTACAATGTGGTACAGATTTCATTGCGTTCAGACATACCAGGTGATTGTTGATTAAATTTGCTGATAAAAGTCCAATTTTATCGCACCTATGACCGACTTGGAACTGGCAGGCGGGCAGTTTCTTAATCGCCTACGTGTCAGCTTTCATTTACACTAACTTTTATCACGATCAGTTCTCACCTTCGAAAAAACGCAGTGGGATCTCGGACTACTTCTGAACAGTTGCGGTGAGCAGGTCAAATCCGGAGCGGACTCGAAACACCCACCTTTACATTTGATTCTAAATGTAATTTGAATTTCATTTGAAATAAATAAAGCGGAATATTTTATTTCTTAAAGCTGTATGGTTAGCCTCCAATTGGCCGTTTTTTAAAAGTTACATTATCTCAATTTTTCTCAAATTAACAATTTTTTTAGTAAATCACTACATTTCTACCGTGTTGCTTCATTTCTTTAACGAGAATTAATATGAAAAAATTTATTTTTCTACTATTTTATGATTGATATGTCAAATTGAAGTTTTGCAACATTGGCACGAATTTTGTACTATAACAATAGGGTGAAAAAGCGGCGGGACGTCAAATACCCACCTTTACAAACGAGAGGTGCCGAAAAAACGTTTACAGACGAAGGGTTAATACTAATAGGTTGAACTAAATTATTAGCAGAATTAATTAATGCGTTTCAAACTGTAACCACGTTTTACCCAACTTTTTATATACAAAATTTATTGTAATGATTATATCACAAAATTGTACTCCGAAAAACTCCTTTTACAAAGGATTTTTGATTTAAGGTTTAAGATTTAATAATTTTTCAGAATAAACCTATTTTCCATGAAACTGTTGGCTTTGAAGATTTATTTCCAACTTTCTTCAAACAACATATTATGTACTTTTCTTATTTGAGACTCCGGATTCTATAACCACGGATAAAATTTGCCTGGCCGCTTCAGGCCGCTCGAGTTGGCCCCTGATGGCTTGAAAATCAGTTTTCGAAAATTCAACTTTTTAAGATATCACTTCATAGGAAA
>NC_046661.1:67059650-67072768 GCF_010883055.1 Belonocnema kinseyi
TTCATTTTAAAACCAGTTGCCCTAAAAAACCTTCCAAAACACTACGTATTACAACACAGGATACCTCCCTTCCATTTCAGAGAGCGACCATGATCCCAAGTCTCAGGGCTTTATGCGCTATTTAAAAAAATTATAAAGTTAATAACGTCAATGAACCATTAAAAAAAAAGCCACAAAATTTTTACGCTTCATCGATACCTCCTTGTGAAGCTGAGTTAAAACCGCAATTCTTAAGCTCCATGTATATCGCCAGATTATGGAGCGACGTTCAAAATATAGTTCCAACTGTTTTATTATCAGGAGACTGCGGTTGGGTGAAAATCAACTTGAAATACCAGTTCCAATGGTTTCATGGACCTCAGATACCATCTACTGTTAAAGACGTTCTTATTGATCAAGAGCAGTCTGAAGATACTAATCTTTGCACACGCTTTCTCACTCTTATTTTTTAAAAGTCATTTTTAATTTTTAATGTCGTTTTTCAGCAGATATCAAAGAATTGGAATCAGATGATGATACCGATTGCGAACGAAGAAGATATGCAGTACGATGAATCTGACGCAAACATCGTAATAGAATAAGTCTACAATTTTTTAGATTATTGTTTTGCTAATAAAAAAATTATTACAATATTAAACATGCTTGAGCACTTATTATATTTATTTATAATATATAAATTGCTATCTTACTATAGAAATAATACAGTTGAGAAAATAATATATCGTAGTAACGCGTCATACGGAACAAACTCGTCAAGCGCGATTGACACCGCGCTCTTCAGCACAGTCTCCCTCGATGTTATCTATTACCAATAATTTTTAATCATGAGGTTTATCATTTTTTTTTTTTTTCATAAAAGTTAAAGTCGCTTTGTTGCAGTCGGCCTTCCATGAAATCTTCTGCCAATAATTTTCCGCGTTTCGTAGCAACAAATACTTAACATTCCCATAATTTTTATCCCTGAAATTCATAATTTTTTTCCTTGTAAAATTTGTCATTTCTTACCGTCTACCCCCGCCTTATTCTTCCTAAGCGCGCACTAGCCACTCAGTGTTCGGGAGTAGTAATGGAACCTCTCTAGCTATAAACTGTTCTCCATGGTAATTACACAACACAGAAACAAGGGTTCACATCGCCCTTCAACAATTTCGCCGCCTGATGGCGCTTCCAACATACTTCAATAATCTACAGAAATTGTACCACCTCATCTCTGATTGTAAGTTAGACGATAGCGCTACAAAAGTTTATTTTCAAATGTTCAACTAATGCTGTCAGCGTTTTAAAAACAAATTGGATATATTTTGCTAATTTAAGCTGCCTTATTATTATTATTTATCGTTAAAGAACAAAACATGTACAAGGAATTCGGCATGAAAATTAAAAACACGCGAACGTAACCTAAAAACATACTGGAAGATGACAAATTGCACTGAAATTGTAATTGAGGTACTTACGTACTCAAACTTCACAGATTGTAGTTTTAAAGTACAATTTTATTGCAAATGGCAGCACTGCTGGCCTGGTTATGTCCATTTTTATCAGGTTTCTGTCACCGAAAGTTGAAAATGGCCCACGTGTTGAAAACGGCCATGTGGCGGCGCTAGTCATAACTTTGTTCTAGTTGTTTTGCCTGTTATATGTTTTTTGTCATGTAGAGCCGTTACAAACTCATAAACATATATCAAGAAAACGGTTTATTTATGTAATTATTGTGAAAATGACACAGTGGACTTTTCTAATAGCTTTTTTTTTATCGAATCATTTCCATTAATTATCGCTTCGGTATGAAAATCAGATTATAAAAGTGAACTCGAGGACCCCGAATAAAAGAGTAAGAAGCTTTTTAATAATTTATGAAAGATCTGAGAAGAAATGATTTCGGTTTTATTTTAAAAGAATAACTTTAAGTTTTAAAGATATTAAAATGTGGGTTAAAAGAATATGGAAGACGTTGAGACCATTTTTTTGTCGTTAATTTTTCAAAATTTACAAATTTTTCAGATAAACTGAATTTTGTCAGGGTGTCAAGAAAAGTTCTTAAAATTCATGGGAAATTTATAAAAAGGGTTTGAAAGATTTTAAAGCAAAATTTTGCCATATTACATAATTTTAGAAAAAATTCGGGTAAGTTTGAGAGATTCAAGTTTTGAAACGATTCAAAAACAATTAAAACTTGTAAAGTTTTTCTCTAAATTTGGTAAAGTTTTACGAAAATGAAAGATATTTTTCAGATTCCTAGGAAAAATTAAAATAATTATATATTTCGAAAAATTAATTTTAGGAAATTATTTTAAAAGATTTTAGAAGATTTCAAAAATGGTCACAGAAGAAGCTGAAAGATCTTATACAATTTTTAAATATTTGCAGAATAAATAAAAAGTGCAGAAAAAATTTGAGTAATTATTACAAATTAGAAGGCTTAGAAGGTCTGGCAAAATAAATAATAAAAGAATTTCCCTTATATTCATGTGAAAGTTTTAAATACTTTTTTATTTTGAACAATGAACTATAAGAGAAAATTTAAAAAGGTTTATTAAACATAACAAACGGTTTATCTAAAATTTCTAAAAAGAGTTTAGAAGATTTTACAGCAAAATGTTTCAATTTGGTAAGATTGCAAAATAAAAACGAACACAAAAACGGGTACATTAAAAAATATTTAGTAGAACTGAAAATGATTTCGAAAGTTTTCAAGAGAATAAACCAATTTTCTTAAAATTGCTGGGAAATTTTAGAAGATAGTAAGGTAATTTTAAAAAATTTGGAATTATATTTGAAAATCTTGAGAAAAATTCGTATCAGTTAAAAAGATTTTCAGGAATTTAAGACATTTTAAATAGATTACAAATATTTGAAAACTCTGCAATATTTTCCAAAATTTATCAAATATTTCTTGATTCCTTCCCAACTTCTAAAAGTGCTAAACATCTTTTAAAAAGACTGGAATTTCTTATAATATTTAGTAAAATCATATATAATAAAACAAGTTCTTTAAAATTTTCTAGATTCTTTTCTGACACCCCTGAAATATTTTAAAATCTTCTAAATTTTCTCAAGAATCTTATGAAAATTATATTTCAATAAATTTAAAAACAAGATGATAATGCTTATTTTCTTGTTCTCAAATTTCAGAATTTAATTTCAACATGTATTTATTATAGCACTTCGAAAAATAATTTTCGATTAATACAAATTTAATACAAATGTTAAAATATTTTAGCTTTGTTACAAAATCTAATTGATTAAAAAATATCACATTTAAGAGTTGGTTATTTCATTGCAATAGAAAAAAAAAATATATTTAAGGATTTATCATATTCCTTGTTTGTCATATATAGATACAATAATTAAATTTATTATATAGTAGCATGATATCGTAAAGCGGCAAAATAAAAAAAAAATAGCTCATCATTACATTTAAAAGTGTTTGTATATCCGGGACTAATACAAAATAATGGAAAAAAGAATAACTAAATCAAAAATGAGCAAAAACAAAAATTGCTGAATTATAAAATAAACGAATTGTTAGATTCTCATAAATATTTCTATTGTTCTAATTTAAGTTTGACGAAATTTAAAATTTCCGAAAATAATTAATAAGTTGTTAATTAATGATTAATTAAATTTTTTGCCTTATTTATAATTCTATTAATAGCTCTTAAATAAATAATCAATTAACTATGTTGCACAGTCATAAATTTTGGGAATTGAAATATTTGTGGAAATTTTAAAATTTGTTTATTTTACAAGTCGGTCTTGAAGTCGGTGAATTTTAGTTTTGGATATATTTAAATTTGAGATTTTATTTTTTTACTTAAAAATCTTGTCGTTATTTTAAATGAGGTCAATTTGCAATTTCAATAATAATATATATTTTCGGAATTTTTTCATTCATTTTTGTATTCGTTTTTTATTTTCTTATTATTCTTTATAATTTCTGAATATCCATGCAATTTTTTTGGTTTGAATTATGTCAATTGTCCCGCTTTTTCCGATATTAAACAAAATAATAAGTAAGTACATAAGTTTCATTTACTACCTGACTTTACACTATGATGAAAAAATTATTTTAAAGGATTTTTCATATTCATTTTGTAATTTGAATGCATTTTTCCTATGGTACTGCATGGTTTTGTAGAACAAAGTTACTACTATCACCGCCGCACGGCCGTTTTCAACTCTCGTGACACATTTTTTAATTGGGCAGTGCAGTGGAAGCAGCCCCCTGATTTTTATATGTAATCGACAGGTGGCAATCGCAGCGCCGCCTAGAATTCTGATCCCAATAATATAACGTATGGTAACATATGTTCACTTCAACTGCTATTTCAAGATAAATAATACTTTAAAAGTACAACTTTGTGAATGAAAGGACAAGCATGAATATTTTTTACCTTAGGGTGATTCGTAACCATGCAATTTTCGCAGACATTAACTCGGTGTTCGAAACAAAATTGGTTAGTGACCCTTCTCCACGGACACTTGCACAAGCCCATTGCACTTCAAAAAAGTTTGTTTATATTGACAGTCCGTGAGTAGAATCTACGTGGCTCTGCTTCACATGACAGCTCGCTACAATAATAACCTTTATGTAGATTTAACAAACCACAATTTTCATAAGCCATCTGGCTATGTTGATTGTCGCTCCGACTTTATGTCACGCAGGGTTGAGATATGAAAACGATTAAGGCTTTTTCATACCTCTGTTTTCTGGCTATGACAGACAGAAATACATAGAGACCCTGTAAGAAGAGACTGGCGGATTTGAGTCAGGGTGGAAAAATGGCCACGCCAATCGGTGCGTACGCGGGAAAAATGTGGATTTGAATCCATTGACTTTTTAACACTAGAATCACTATAGAAATGCACTAAATGAATAATTGAAATTACATTTTAGAAATAATATTGGGACACACGCAACGGTACGCAAAAGTTGACCATTTTGTAACCTAAAAACGAAAACAAAATCTCGATTTCTATTATATAAACATTTAATTATTATTATATAGTTTATTTTTAAATAAATGGTATAATGATAATTTATTTATTAATCAATATTCTGTACACGAAATTTTACAACATTTCCATTACAGTTCATAAGTTTTGAAAATTCGAAACCTTGAAATTAAACATTTTCTCAACCTAATACTTGTCATTGTCGATATATAATGTTTTTATAATTCTACATATTCCATGTTTAATTAATAATACCCACGTTACTTCATTCTTTATATTTTCAAAAGTGATTTGCTGTTAATGCACTCGTAAACAAATGAGAACACATCGCAGCTCAACCAACGATAATAGGCCCTAGCAAAGATATTAGGTCCTAGATACGGCATGGGTCAGTGGTGGGGACGGCCGATATATATATATATATATATATATATCGAACTACATTTTCGACTATATCGAGTGCTGCCCTCTTCAACTTTTCACCGTTTCTATGGCAACCGCGTCCTCCACGCACGTCAGCGGGCTAGGTGGGGCTGAGGCGCACACCGAAAATTGTTGAATTCCAAACCGAACATGATTTTCTGTTTCTCGCGTTTGCCGTCGCCATCACTATAGCAATCTTTGCTGTAGTTGAGTCGGTTGGCTGGCTCTGTACGGCCTGTACACTAAAAATGTTATGATCACTGAATTACCTAATTACATTCAAATTAAAGAAAGCCTAAAAATATTCTATTTATTATTATTTTAAATTTTCGAGACAATAAATAAATGTAAAAAAATTCTTTTCGTACTTTAGAATTTTAGTCAAATTTCTAAAATTATTTTAAAAAACTAAACTTAAAATTTACATGAAATTAAGATAAATTAAAAAATTTAATAAAATTTAGTTAAATTTAAAATTTAATTAACATTTAGCTAAATTCAACATTTAAATGAAATTTAGGTGAATTTAAGAATTAAATTAAGCTTAGTTAAATTAAATTAATTTCTCGTCTTGTTTCTTTTCAAAGAGAAATTTTCTAGATACTAAGTAAATAAGTTTTAAAATAATTATATTCGTACTTTAAGATTTATTGTAGTGCAATTTTAAAAATTATTTTGTAAAACCAAATTTAAAGATTGAATACAATTTAGATCATTTCTAAACGTGAATACATTTTAGTTAAATTCAAAATTTAAGTAAAATTAAGTTGAATTTAAGTAAATTTCAGTTAAAATTGTAGCTGTTGAATGGTGTTAAACTTAAGTACAATTTAGTTCAATAAAAATGAAACTGTCGTTAAATTTTAAATTTGATTGAATTAAATACAGATATATGTGGATTGTTTCTTGGCTTAAAAAATGGAGAGCATTCAAATAAGCTTGAGAAATTAAAAAAATTCCCTTATTTTTATAATAATTAGTTAAATACAACAAAAAAACCCAGGAAAGTAATTAGGACTCATAGTTCTAAAGTTTTTGGTTTGAAACTTTTCAGAAGTTGACAATGTCAAAATATAAAAGTCAGCGTTTAAACTTCAGCATAACTATTTTGCATGGAAATACTTTATTATCTCACAATTTTATTTCAAATAAGAAGTATGTTAGCAATTAAATAATTATTCCATTCAAAATTATTTAGTTTCGAAAATTGGATTATAACTTCAAAGCCCTTGAAATTAAAAGGTTTTAAATGAGAGAAATTCGAAATGAAAATAATTAAAATTACAGTGAAATTAATTTCTTTTAGAAGCGTGGAAATCAAATAATAATTATTAAGGGCATGTGACACAGCTAAATACCTATATTACCGACCACAGTTTTTCAGTTCCCTGAATGTTTTTTTGAACCTGACAACTTTTTTTGTAAATAAAATATCGAGCTGAAACTTTGGGAAATGCAAGAGCTGAAAGAAAACTACGTTTAAGTACAAAGCTTAATAATAAAAGATGTAAGAAAATATATTTTAACAATCAATTCCAACGGCATCAGCCGGTAACGTTGTGCACGAAAATACGAACCCTCTAGAGCTAAGCCTAGTGGCCGCCAGGTTTCGTATTTTCGTGTACAACGTTACGGGCTGATGCCGTTGGAAATGATTGTTAAAATATATTTTTTTACATCTTTTATTATTAAGCTTTGTACTTAAACGTAGTTTTCTTTCGGCTCTTGCATTTCTTAAAGTTTGAGATCGATATTTTATGTATAAAAAAAGTTCGAACGTTAAAAAAATGTTGAGGTTCAGAAAAAAGATGAAATAATTTTCAGTGAAGTTTCAACCAAAATGCAGTACCTAAACGTACTTTATTTCACTCTAATACATTTCCCAAAGTTTCAGCTCGATATTTTACTTACAAAAAAAGTTCTTAGGTTCAAAAAAACATTCAGTGAACTGAAAAACTGTGGTCGCTAATATAGGTATTTAGCTGTATCACATGCCCTTAAAAGAAACTAGTTTAAAAATTAAAAATTCAAAATCTCAGTATTTGTAAAATTTTGAATATTCTTCGAGTATAACCTGTTAATTCAAATTATTTAATTTTAAATGTTTTAACTAAAAACACTTACGATTCGGCAATATATTTTTTTCAGTTTCAGGATATAAATAATTTAAAGCTGCAATAAGCAGATTATTCGTATTTTCAATTTGAAACATTCAAATTGAGTAATTTTATAAACACAAATTTCAAGAATTGTATTGTTTGAAATTTTTTCATAGAGTTTATAAATTAAAAATACAGGCATTAATATTTTTAAAATTTTGAATATGCCTCAAGTATAATCTGATAAATTTTAATGATTCAATTTCAAAAGTTTTGATTTGAAAATTAAAATGCAGAATTCTAAATGTTTGTATTTGGGTATTAGGCCAGTCAACAAAGGATTTTAAATGGAAATAATTTGTAATAATGAACTAAGTTGCCAGGAAGCTTCCTTAGGGGGTCTTGAAACACCTCCAAAAATTCAGTAAATTGGGGGAGGGGGGCGCTCGAGCCGCCATCTTCCAATATGGCGGCCTATTTCATGTTTTTGGATTTTCCTTGGGAACGGCTGTTTTTAGAGGAAATATAGTTATATAATAAAATACTCTAAATTTTCTTCTGAATAAAAAAGGTTATACAAAATATTGCCATAAAGTGAATAGTTTGCCCGGAAAATTGAAAACATTGAACATTTTTGGAAGTTAATTATTTTTGCATTTATGAGCGATTGCCTGAGTGAAAACGAGTGCAGTTTATTGTTTTGAGCTTGGCTAAAGGTGAGCTACCGTGCAATATCGATAATCTCGTTGTAGCTATATTATTTATTTATGACTGAAAATTATTTTGATCATTTTCAACGTTTAATTTGAAGAAAGTTGCTTTCATTCCTCCAAGTAGGGACTTTGTCATTTACCTTCCTGATGTCTTAACAACGCATCTGGAAATTTTCGAAATTTTAAATTAATTTTTTGATATTAAAAACCGCCTTTTTCTGAACCTGTGTCAAAACTCTCGGAAAATCCGAGTTGAGCCTGGGGGGGGGGGGGTGAAGTAATAGCGATGTATTTACTGCAGGCTCACCTTTTTCTTCAAACGGTAGAAAACATAATGCACCCATCGTAAATAATCTCAACTCCTTCCATATGCCTGGGACCCTTCGAACTGCATTTCCCAGGGCATGAAGCGACCACGTTCATGTGGCCATAAGCGACTATCGGCGTCCCTCTTCCGCCAAAGCAAATTTCCGAGGGCAAGCGAGAGAGTAACGGGCTTGTTAGTACAGTCAAGCACAGTAATTTCTATTTTTGTAGGAGAACCTTTCTTCTCCCGCTAAAATTTCATGTCTATCGAACGCGTTTTTTGTATCAGAAAAAAATCATATCATTACTGATTTTTGCATGAAGCATTGCAAAGGTGCTCCAATGATCGTATTAAAATTCAGTAATGGTCGGATTAAAATTAAGCTTATAATCAAGCTCTAAAGTGAATTTAAACCTTTTGTTTGATACGCCTTCAAAATACTTCTGGCTTCACATCTACTGTTGTTTATATACAAACTCATTTTTAAAATAATACTTTTTAAGACAATCTAACAAGAACAGAAAATTATTAAAATTCCATGAAATAATTCAGATCAATACTTCAAGGGGATGATAATAAAATAACCATTTTTGTATCTCCATTCTTCCCCCGCTAAAATTTCACGTCTATCAAACGCGTTTTTTGTATAAGAAAAAAATCATATCATTACTGATTTTGGCACGAAGCATTGAAAAGGTGCTACAATGATCGTATCAAAATTCAGTAATGATCGGATTAAAATTAAGCTTATAATCAAGGTCTAAAGTGAATTTGAACCTTTCGTTTGACACGCCTTCAAAATACTTCTGGCTTCACATCTACTGTTGTTTATATACAAACTCATTTTTAAAATAATACTTTTTAAGACAATCTAACAAGAACAGAAAATTATTAACATTCCATGAAATAATTCAGATCAATACTTCAAGGTGAAGAAAATAAAATAACCATTTTTGTATCTCCATTCTTCTCCCGCTAAAATTTCATGTCTATCAAACGCGTTTTTTGTACAAGAAAAAAAATCATATTATTACTGATTTTTTCGTGAAGCATTCAAAAGGTGCTGCAATGATCGTATCAAAATTCAGTAATGATCGGATTAAAATTAAGCTTATAATCAAGCTCTCCAAGTCACTTCAGAGCTTGATTATAAGCTTAATTTTAATTCGATCATTACTGAATTTTGATACGATCATTGCAGCACCTTTTGAATGATTCATGAAAAAATCAGTAATGATATGATTTTTTTTCTTATAAAGAAAACGCGTTTGATAGACGTGAAATTTTAGAGAGAGAAGAAAAGTTCTCTTACAAAAATAGAAATTACTGTGCTTGACTGTACTAACAAGCCCGTTACTCTCTCGCTTGCCCTCGCATATTTGCTTTGGCGGAAGAGGGACGCCGATAGTCGCCTGTGGCCACATGAACGTGGTCGCTTCCATGCCCTGGGAAATGCAGTTCGAAGGGTCCCAGGCATATGGAAGGAGTTGAGATTAATTACGATGGGTGCATTATGTTTTCTACCGTTTGAAGAAAAAAGTGGGCCTGCAGTGAATACATCGTTATTACTTTACCTCCCAGACACAACTCAGATTTTCCGAGAGTTTTGACACAGGTTCAGAAAAAGGCGGTTTTTAATATTAAAAAATTAATTTAAAATTTCGAAAATTTCCCGATGCGTTGTTAAGTCATGAGGAAGGTAAATGACAAAATCCCTACTTCGAGGAATGAAAGCAACTTCTTCAAATTAAGCGTTGTAAATGATCAAAATAATTTTCAGTATTAAATAAATAATATAGCTACAACGAAATTATCGATATTGCACGGTAGCTTACCTTCAGCCAAACTCGAAACAATAAACTGCACTCGTTTTCACTGAGGCAATCGCTCATAAATGCAAAAATAATTAACTTTCAAAAATGTTCAATGTTTTGAATTTTCCGGGCAAACTATCCACTTTATGGCAATATTTTGTATAACCTTTTTTATTCAGAAGAAAATTTAGAGTGTTTTATTATATAACTATTTTTGCTTTAAAAACAGCCGTTCCCAAGGAAAATCCAAAAACATGAAATAGGCCGTCATATTGGAAGATGGCGGCTGGAGCGCCCCCCCCCCCCAATTTACTGAATTTTTGGAGGTGTTTCAAGACTCCCTAAGGAAGCTTCCTGACAACTAAGTTCATTATTATAAATTATTTCCATTTAATCCTCCTCATTCAGCTTCGTTGACTGGCCTATATTATCAGAGTTTGAGGTCATTAATTTAAGCCTAATCAAGTTAGAAGGCTTACAGTTGTCAATTTTACGATATTAAACCCTTATATTCAAAAGTTAAATTTCAATGTTAAAATTTTAAATTGTTTAGGATTTGATTCTTAAATTCAGAATTTTTTCAATGCTTAACATTTTTAATTTTACACTTTCAAACTTTTTTTTAATTTGAATCGTTGAGAAAAAAATATGACATTTTAGTAGACACGACTTTTTTTTACGTAAAAAAATTAATTTAGGAAATATCCCGTGCGCCAAGGTTAACAATCCGTCGAGAGGGAAAAATGGGTTATGCCAAATCTGCTGTTTACGTGAAGAAACTCACTATTTTCGTTTTGACGTGATTCTTCTTTACGTATACGCTGCAACGCGAAAATCACCCTTACGGCTTACGTCAAACTTTAGAGAGTAACTTTTTTCTTTTTTTTCTTCTTAATCATGGCTTATCGCATTAAAAAAATTATTTGATAACAAAATTTCCTCACTTATTTATTACATGAAAACATTTGTTCATGTTTACAAAATTTAAGAAGTAAGAAAAAAATCTCGATTGGAATATATTGATTTTTGAAGAACAAGAAGCTTTAAGCATTATAACGCTAGGCGTAAATAATTTAAAAATATCTTCCTTTTTAATTTAATAAACTCAATATTAAAATGGAAGTTTTAATATTGTCAGAAATAAATATTCACTTTAACTTCAAGTACCTAGATGACAGTTTTGACTTGTCATGTTCATTGTAATTTTTACATTATGTCTAATTGTCTACTGTGTTATGAATTGCAGTTAGAAGAAAGTTGTGAATAATACAATAGAGCGGAATTAAACTTCGCTTTTCAATCAAGATTTTTGAAAAGGAGTATACAATTTTTGAAAAAATAAGTCTAACAAAAAAGTGCCAGATCATGTATTTTTTGGTTCGATTCATAATTTTATTCAAATATGAAATTTCTTCCAAATTCCTTTTTAATTATGCAAGAAATAAACATTGTTAATATTTTTTTCAAAAAAAGTGGGGTTTTTTGCATGATTGTTGTTATTTTTCTTAAAAAAACCTTTTTTGTTAATGAGGTAATTAATTGATAATGCATAAGCCTTTAAAATTTTATAAAAGAAACTGAAAGTTGATCAAATATTTAAATTATTAGAAAATAAATCTATTTACGAAAAAATTTAAAAAAGCAAGTCTTTTATTAAATGAAAAATTTAAAATAATTATTTTAGCAAAATCAAAACTTTTGAATGGAATTAAATATGCAAACAGTTAAACAAGAAAATGCAAACAAAAGCTTAATCGACAAACTGGAAAGTATAGTTTTCTATACATGACCGATGGAAAACATTCTAAAATTTTAACTGATTTTTCTCAATAAATACCAAATAAAGAAATAAAGGTAATAATTGAAGTAAACAAAATAAAAAACTAAGGAAACTTATATATTTATTAAAAATAAAATAAAATAAAAACGTCGTCAAATTCTTTTAAAAAATATAGACTATTGAAGTACATAATAGTTCTTTGAATTTATAGCATTGGTTTATATTATTTTTCATGATTGCTGTTTAAAAAAATGTAATTAGCTCAGATATTAAAACAACAAAAAGACAAAAATTATGGCAATTTTTATGTCAAGTTTTAGTATTAAATGCTAATAAAAAAAATTAAGCAAACTTACATTTTTCCTTAAAGTTAGATTTCTGGAGCAGGGAAAATGACATTTTGTAAGATTGAGTTACTTCTCATTACAATTTGAAAAAATGGTTCATGTTTATAACATTTATAAATTGTAGAAGCAAGCCGTAATTTCCTTTGACTTTCGAAAATGCTTCTTACACTTTACAGTTGTTAAAAAACTCATATACCACTAAATTCACACATATTAAAAAAATGCAACATTGCAGAAGACAATTGTCTAGGTCTATAAGGATATTTAGGAAAAAATTTTTTTATAAGTTTTTATAAGGAAATTTCTTTTGAGAATTTTTATTTCTTTAACCAGAAAAAAACATTAAGGACATATTCAACCAGAATTCTGGTTGATATAACCAGATAGTTTTTTTTATTTATATTTAAATAAAACTTAACTGTGTCTTCAAATTCACTTTTCTACGAATTTTCAAAAAAATTATAACTCAAATAAAAAGTAAACTTTTTAATTGAAATTTGTTATTACTATTTTATACTAGCATCTTTGTTACATTTTGGGCATAATTTTGATTTCAAACAGTCTTTAGAGTTTTCGAATGCCTTCAAGACCTTTTTTACTCAATTAAAATTATTTTTCCATTCACTTATAGGGTAAAATTAGATTATTACCATTTTGGATTTTAAATGCACTATAATTT
>NC_046661.1:67072868-67075560 GCF_010883055.1 Belonocnema kinseyi
GTATATATGCATGCAAACCACAAACTATATATATATTGCTTTTTCTTCGACCACATATTTGTAGAGGCGCGATATGTACCGATTGGTTCCTCCACATACTTCTAGTGGCGCGACAGGCAACCATTTATTCGATCGCGCCAACTTATAGTGCATTTGAAATACAAAATGGTAATAATCTAATCTTACTTTATAGAGCATTCACATTAAGCCATCGAATATTTAAAGGGCCGAACCTCCGAGGGTATACCTGTAAGGGAAAATACATTGCCAGAAGAAAAATGATGAAATATTGTTTCATAGTAGGGTCTAAGAAACATAGTGCTGTGCACCCAGCCACAAGAATTTTTCGGATTCCAATAGGCATAACTGAGGAAAATCAAAAGTTTATCGGAAAATCTTGTGCTGGGCCTAGTGATCTGTCAACAAGTGAACTTTTATTGTCAAAGAGAAGAAGGAAAATGTGGATAAGTGTTTTGCGTCGTGGGTCTTTAAGGCGAAATGGTAGGTTTGGCTGAGCACGGCAATGACTGCAGTGACATTTATAAGAAAATCGGAACTACAGTCTAGTGCTCCCTGGCAAGTATGAAGACAACCTCATACCCGAAAATTGATAGGATTCGGTTGGTAAAATTTTTGACCTGTTAGAAAGAGAAACTTAGCAACGAGAGAGAAAGACAATATTCAACCATTTTTATCAAACCATGTTTCTCGGCTTACCTGCTCAGCTGAAGGGAAATATGGCAAATTGACAAATATCTCCTCTACACAATATGCGCGTGAAATATCAAATAATGTATTCACATCCAATAAGAAAAAAATTAAATTAATAAAATTGTGTTTATAAATTTTCTATGCGCCCACAAAATCTGATTTTATGAACAAAACACGTTTTTTTTGGTAATTTTTTAATTTATCACGGTGAAAAATCGTAAAGCTAAAATCTAAAATATTTTAAGGTTTCATATTCCTGGTTACTATTGGAGGAGGTAAGGAGAGTGGCCTAAAAGCACAAAGTACAACATCTACATCAGTGAACATTTTTATGATAGCACAGTTGTAAAAGCAGGCGGAGACTTGTTTGCATCTCGACGTTACCTCTTCGGGAGAGGGTCGCCTTTATCCTCCAGCCAGGGTTTTCATCAGTTGCAAATTCATTCGCTAAATTTGCAAACAAATTATACATTTTCATTCAGAATATTATAATTAGCCTAGCGTAAAAAAAAGCTAAAATTAATCGAATAGTTCGAGATGGGGAAGAGAATCAAATGCTTGCTATACGAAAAAAGTATTGCAAAATGTTTGAAATCTGCTAATATGTTCTCTTGTCTTCTATCTGTTATCATTGAAGGAATACAATTTTATAAATAAAAAAATGTCTTATTTGGTTCAAAAAGTATGGCCAATTTTTTTGTATGAAAACTTTTTCCTAGTGAAAAATAATAAGAAATTTAAAAAATAATTTTTTTTTTAATAAACCATACGATATGATTGTTTGGAAAGTACTTGTATTTGTGTGAAACGCCATGAAATTAATATGGACACTTTTAACACAAAATTCCGAATTTGAATATTAACAACTTATTGATTGAAATTGCAACTTCATGGTTATTAATTCTCGTAAGCTTTAATTCAAAGCCATTTACTTTTAAGGAAACCCGTGATGGATGAAGTAAGTATGACTGTTTTAGCTGCATCTAGTTAGCATGCAGGCTATTTTCGATAAAAAAAATTAAATTGCCCACAATCGAGGATGTAG
The DNA here is from genome assembly GCF_010883055.1 of Belonocnema kinseyi. Lineage (NCBI taxonomy): Eukaryota > Metazoa > Arthropoda > Insecta > Hymenoptera > Cynipidae > Belonocnema > Belonocnema kinseyi. The sequence continues at coordinate 67,074,625 of NC_046661.1, forward strand.
GACCTTTTATATACTTAAATGAGCCCGTAATTCTTGCATAGTTTATAATTCGAATTTATAAGTAGGTGGAACTAGCTTCAGAGAAGCTGAGAAAGGGGCTATTTGTACCGAACGTTTGTTGCCACTAGCCGATTGTTTTTGGTGCGAGTAGTCTATACCTCACTAAGTATAATTTTCAATCAATCAAAATTTGTCTATTGCTATTTTAATTCCATTTCCTGAATAACGGGGCATTTTAATTAAATCTCAGAGCTTTTAATATAAAATATCATTAATCGAGGCGAATTGCTACTCTCGGTCTACAATAATAATGTTCACAAAATCATTAAAGGCTTAACAGGGTAATTCGTACATATGTTGACCGCCCCCCCCCCCCCAATATTGGTCACTTGATTAAAATTTAAATAATTTAGAAATATTATCCAATAAAATTATAATAAACATTGTTCCCAGCACACTTCACGCTATTTATTATAAGTTTTAATTGTTCATATTTCTTAATATATGACTATTTTGAAGTGCCAATCACTCTCCCTGTCACTCTAGTTGTACTGAACTGCAGTCAATATATCACACAATGTCTCTACTTTATCGCAAATTACACTAGTTGCTAAAACATAGAATTATAATTTATTCGGTTTAAAATCAATTAAAAATTTATCAAATCCGGACCCTACTAATTTAAAAATAAGCTAAAGTTACAATGTTAATTGCAGCAAATGTTTTAACGTTTTTAATTTGAAATTCCTTAAACGTTAATGCTCTGAAAATAAAGTTATTGTTTAATTATGCTGATTTAATGTTTCATCAAAAATATAAGTAAAAAGTACGCAATATTCATAGTCATGAATAGTTTTTGTGGCAAAATAATTAAAATTGGCATCTGAAAAGACTCCATTTTCATAGAAATATTCATAAAGAAATATTTGTTTCATA
>NC_046661.1:67075660-67076733 GCF_010883055.1 Belonocnema kinseyi
AAATTACTATCATTCGCAAAATCATTAATTATATTTCAGTTTATTGTAAGGTAAGATGTATTCAAAAAATGTAAAGGGATTACAGAGGACTTATATGGTTTCCAAATTTTTAAAGAGTTTTCAAATATTCAACTCGGAAATATTTCATAATATTTTGCATGATTTCAGTACCTTTTAAGGATTTTAAAGGCTTTCTATAAGCTATTTTATTCGAGGATTAAAAAGGATTTTATAGGACTTTAAATGTTTCAATAAATGAACTGTCTATGATTACGGAATTTTCCGTAAACTTGTCCCTGAACGGATTGGATAAGGGGTTAGAGTTACGGAAAATTTCGGAACTGTAGACATTGCTTTCAGTAAAAGTCCAGGGATATCATGTGTTATGTCCTAAAAGGCAGAAACTTACCTTGTTAAAAATAATTATTTAAAGGGTTTCTCGTTTTTGAACGAAATCTAGGATTTCGAAACAGGGATGAGAATAACTTCCGAAGGTCAAGATAACTACACACTATTCTAAAAATAACTTGAAATGCAACTGAATATTCAATATTTAAAAGTTTATTAAATTTAAGAAATTACAGTTTTTAAGAAAGATAGCTAATTTGAAAATATTGAAAAGGATTATGTTAATACTTGATTTAATTTTAAAATGTGCTGATATTTTTTTTATTTGAAAGTTGATTTGCACTGGAGTCTCACAGCGAGCAGAAACTCTCCATTCTAGATCTCCACCTTAAAATAAAGTTAGATCTTAATATTTAAGTTCAAAGAAATAGTAAATATTTTGAGTTCTAAACTCGTTCATAAAACTTACCAATTTTTTGTAATCCAAATCGCACTTTTAAAACTGGGGATCGCTGGAATATCTTAAGATCCCTTTAAAACTGGTATTTTCCTACTCGATGATATTTGTTGTCGTTGGTTCGGGAGGATTCAGGTAGGCGTGCTGGTGGTTACACGTTAACAGATGGGCCTGATCGTCCTTCTGGTTATTCACCGTAACGATGGTTGACAATGAGTATTGTCAAGGGAGCCTGTAGTATGCAGGTAGCCTCGACTCTCTTGCTGGT
>NC_046661.1:67076833-67089807 GCF_010883055.1 Belonocnema kinseyi
TTGAAATTCGATGTTAGACTGACTTTTGATTCAGATCCTGGGTTTATATATGTTAGATTCTATTGTGATCAGAACCAAAAACTTGATAACCAAAAACTTGACCAGGAAAGGAACTGGCCATTGTGCCACCCTCTTTAATGTTTCGTGGCTGACTTTTATGAGCAGCGGGCGAAGATTTGTAGATGAGAATTCATTGTATTTTGGCGGTGTATTGAAAGTCAAGATGTACAAATGCGTAGTTTGTAAAATGATGTTTAAAATATTGATCTTAACATATTGGATAAATAATAATTATGCATGAGTTTGTGCGTTTTTATGAGAACATAATCCTTTCTTTTCATACTTATTAATGTAAGTTATAATTATAAATATAGCGATGATTAATAATATAAGTATAAATAACATAGTTAATATACGTCATAGGACGTGACACATGTAATTTATATTTAATGGGGTTACAGGATATTTGAGATCCATGAAGCTAAAATTACCATATAAAAATATCGACATCGGCAATATGCACGAATTTAGTGCTAATTTAATTTTAATTTAACTGCAAGAGTAAAAAATGTCTTACCAGCAGAAGTCAAAGAAACCTTTTAAAAATGTTTTGAAACATCATACATAAACTGAAATTAATAAACTTACCTTTTTCTACATGACCACTTTGTAGACTTTCTTTTTCCTGAAGTTTGGTAGTGACCGGTGGTCCTTTCATAGAATGTTATATCGGCCACGTTTCCGCAACAATATTCGTTTAAGGTTATAAACTTCTCTCAACAAAGGTTGTCACAAATTCACTTTTTTCACGTATTTTGGAATTTGTCACTTTTTCATCTTCTTTTAAAATATTTATAAAATGTATATGTTGGGCATAAACAATAGCATTTCTGTTTTATTTGACACAAATGCGCGTGTGAACCGTCGCAGAAGTATAAACAAAAATAGAAATCACTTTTTGCTTGTACGAAACGTCCTTTCATTTATGTAAATACAAGACGATCACTATGAGTATTGCAAGTCATCGACTTGTTGCATAATGAGCGATCATATTATTGAACGAAAACTTCGAATGAACATACTCAGTGTACAAGAATTAGAGTGGGAGTGAACGAATTGGGACTGTTATGCCGAATAGGGACAGTCATAGACCAATAGCAGAGCGAGCTTTCAGATCAATTGTTTCTCTAATGGACTTTTGTCATGTGAAAAGAGGATCATGGGAAATTTCCATTTTTATTTCCTGCAAATTTCATTGTTTTCTGTATTTCACGGGGACAATGCTTTCAGGTAAACCGTTTATTGAGGCTACATTTTCTGGGCCATTCTTTCAGCTACATCAGAACTAAGAACTTATGTCTAGAATTTTTAATATCTACTCTAAGATTAAGTATACTATAATCCCTTCCTCATAAATTCAGTAAATCTGAAATGCTATACCATAAGTACCAGGTAATAATCAGTAATCCATTAATGACAAATCAGCAACAAAAGCAGGACAAGATAAAGGGCAGATAGTTAGACTTTTTTGATTTGTACATAATTCAATTCCAGTATATTAAATTCACTGTTTAAATTGTACCAAGTTGCTTTGTTTTGTGTAAAAAGAATTACTTTTAATATTTACACTCACAGAAATCATTAAAAAAATTATAAATCGAATTATTTAATCCTGCCAGCCTAGACTTTAATTTATCTAGATCAAATTAACGTATCAGGATAAGTTTTTTTTAACTATAGCTAAATGCCTTACAAAAAGGAGTATTGAAAACCTAATTAGATAAATTCAGCATATTACTATAAATATTTTCATAAAGCTGAAACTACTATACACCGAACCGAAAATATCTCCCTGGTAAAATACACTAAGTCTATAGGCTGAAAGGGATCATTTTTAAAATGATTTATTCTAATTAGCAAAATATGTTTGATAAAATTCTTATTTTCTTAATGTTTATAGTTGTAAGGATGCAAAGTTGTTTTTAACTATCTGAAGATATAATTGTATGCAAAATTTCTAAAGTTTTTTTTTCCTGACACGAAGGAGAACTCATGTCTACACGGAAAAAAATTCTTGAGGCGAACGAGTGAATAGAGAATATATTAAACTCAAAGAAAGTGTACGCTTGGATTAGGTAAAATGTTTAGTTAGAAGAGTTACACATTTAGTTACTTTATGTAAATTGTTCTCGTAAATCAGGAATTTGGGCAAAATTGCTAAGTTGGAAAGTTTATTATTTTCGACAGATTATGTATAATTGTACTATCTTCAGATTAGAAAAAAAATTTAGTTGTTATAGAAATATATTAACTTACAGTAGCCAATTTTTCGTCTGGCATCGCGAAAATGAATTTCCCTGAAATCTGTGTTATGCATTTGAAGGTCAAGTTTGTTGTTTTTATCGCGTTTCTTGATATTTCAATATAGTTATCGCCTACAATCGAAACAAATGTAAATTATTATTACTGCATCATAAGCTCCATTTAATATTAACAATAGCGCACATTTTAAGTGGTAAAAAGCGTTTAATTGTCCAAAGTAAATCTCAACTGTCACTGCTCCCGATTAGACCGTCGCCATTAAATGACCGTCGCTATACAAACGTTTTTCAATTAAATTAGTATTATTACTATTAGCATAAAAAAGATTCCGTGGAACGGTACACGTGAGAAACAATGTATTGGCATCCCATAAAACAAAAACTTAAAATTAATTAAATTAACAATATAAATAATCACGAAATAATTTTCGTAAAAATAAAAGCTACTTTTCTGACCTCAAAAAAAATGTAGCAAGTAAAAAATACTTGAAAACATACATATAATACTAGCCTAATTTGAGAACAAGTTTCCGATGTATATGCGTGTACTCCTGTACTGTATTACTACTACTACTACTAACTAGTAGAAAAAGACATGCGTGTCGGGTCGAGACACATATGTGAAGAGTCATTTAGCTACATACGGTCAGAATTTTTCGCAGGAGCTGGCTTTTTGTTCAGTCTTAAATCTTGGAATTATTGTTTATATGCTAATTTTTTTACACAAGTTACTTCTTTTAAACCTTAGTTTACGATACGCTTTCCAATAGCGGATTGTGTTTTTTAATAAAAAAAAAAATGTTTAAAACCTATTATTAAAAATATTCGCCGTATTATAACCACATTTTTTCATTAAAAAAAATGCAAAGTATTAAATTACACAAGTAATCACGATCCTCAAGCCCCCATTAACTTATTTTGAGGAAAGAACTTGGGGCGTGCAGCGATAAACGATTTTCTTCTGTACCTTTCTAATAAGATATCTGGAAGGGTATTGTAATGAAGATGGAAACTTTGTACCTGCCTTTCAGATACTAGGTCTCATAACCGATGCTTCCTGCTTATATCATGCATATTTGGTAATAGTTTCTCATCAGTCTAATCCATGTGAGGGGGATGACTAAAAATTCCCGAAAAAGAAAGCATTCCACATAAAAGGTTACCGATAGTTTCTAATGATAACAAATTAAAAAACTCCTTATAATGGATGATTCCCAAAATAAAATTCTTGACTTTACAAAATATCCGACACTATAACATTTTCGACACAGGAAAATGAAATTTCCTAATCTAATCTAAATAATCGAACAACTGTGCTCGAAATAATCACTTTCATTGCATAATTTGATCATTGAATATAATTTGATTTCAAGAGAAGCCCGCCAAATATAAAAGGATATCAGTCAACATTAAATAAACAATAGTGCAAATCTTGCATTATTTTTCGAGTGTTTTGGTAGAAAAAAAAACTTTTTCTAACGAAACCTACCGAAAGATAAATCGATCCATAATCACTTTTATTTTATTTATGATAAAAGTGTAGTTTCGAATCATTTGATTTCGAGAGAATCCCTTCAAATAAAAAAGGATATAAATCAACATACTTGTTTTAAGAATTGCAAAAATTGTAAGTCATTTTTGTGATGAGAAAATCAAGAAAATATTTCCTCTGCAGAATACGTTCAATACGCATGAGAAATAAAACTTGTCAACATAACTTGATGTTTAAATCTGTAAAATGAGAAACCTTAAAGAGGTCTTGTGACGGGCGATCGTCTTTTCCTCCACGGCTACCTGCCTAACCTTCCCCTTCTACTGCGCAACGACACTTCCTCTCACTGGATTCTAAGTTGCTTCAGGCCTCGATGTGATGTCTCCCATCAAGATAATGCCTTTGTCTTTCAAATTAACCATTTCCTTGCCATTGAGTTAATTAATCAATTTTCTATTGTTTTTTTTTCGTTGGTAGAGCTGTTGAAAATTTAAGAAAAAACCGCATTTTTCGAAAATTGTTAAAAGAGAATATTATTTAAAATAATGATAACTTGATAAGCGCTGGGTGATGTTATTGATCCCCAAAACTTAGTTTTGTAGAAACCTTATCAGTGAGTTTTCTTAAATCTGTGAAAAGTACATAATTTCTTGCAGGTATGCTCTTTTAAAATTGAAAGTACTATTCTTAAAAAAAATCTCTTAACGAAGAACAACTAATGAAAAAACAATTAAAATGTAGTAGGAAAATCTTGTAACAAAATTTATAAACAAAGTTTTAAAAATTTTTCAGAAAACACTGCAGTCTAAGAAGTCTTTTTAAATTATTTTTTATCGATGTATATTAAATCCAATTTTTTGTATTAAAACCCTTAAACACAGCTTTTTATGTTTAAGAGAAATAGCGTTAATTAATGAATTTTTCTGGTGATTATCAAACTTCCAAATGGAAAAACTTCTATTTTAAACCCTTAAAACTTAATATTCTTAAAAACGATTAAAAAGAAAGTAATTTACAACTTTAAAACAACAACTTTTACAACTTTTAAAATCAAAAAGCATTTAAAATTTATTTTTGAAGTTACTTCAAATCGTTTATACATTAATCATCCTTAAATTGTTGATCATTATTATTAATGACACAAATAATGATTAAAAATTCCACAACTGCCAATTTTCAAACGATTTAAGTTAACATAGAATAATTGAAATTTCGAAAGTTTTGAGTCTGAAAGTAACTATTATTTATAAAATATTATTTTTATACATAATATGAACAAAGAAGGATAATGATGGTTAACCATTTAAGAATTTTCAAAGGATTTAAATTCACTTCGAATAATTGAAATTTCAAAGTGTTTGAGTATAAAAGTAACAATTAATAATAAAATATTATTTTTGTATAATATTAATACATATTATTAACAATTAAAGTAATAAGTAATAAATTGTTGATAATTATTATTAATGATATAAATAATTATATACAACTCTTGTATTTTTCCTTTAAACGATTTAAATGTACTTAGAATAATTCAAATTCAAAGGGGTTTGCGTATACAAGTAACAATTATTAATAATAGTTATAATAATTAAACCAAAATGTTGTATAATTTTTCTTACGAATCTACGAATGTTTGGTTGCTAAGCGCTCGAGATAGAAGCTTGAAGTGCTTTCAGTGAAAACAGAACGTATTTGAGTGGATAAATGGCCGTTACTTGCATTTGCCTATAAAATTTGTTTTAAACATGGAGACAAACGTTGCAAAAGTCGATTTTATTGACAGAACATTACTTTCAATGCAATTTGAATAGCTTTCGTAAAAGAACAATATATTTTAGTGAAGAATTTCCCGAATAGTGGATTCGTTTATGAAATTTTGTTTACATTATTAAGAAGTTATTAAACAATAATTTTTTCCCCAATTATTTAATGCTACTGTTTGATCCTCAATATCCGCCATCTTGCTAGTTGGTTTACCAGACTAAGAAACCTTAGTAAAGGTTATTTCTGTGACCAGTCACACAGGTGCGTTCTAGCCCCACCTCGTGTTGTTTAAAAGGGCTAAAGGGTTTGATCAAAATTATTTCTGTAACCAGTGACAGGGGTGCCCTCCCGCCCCACGAGATTTTGGAAAGGCGTAGAGGCTTCACCAACATTGTTTCTGTGACCAGTCACAGAGGTGCGTTCCAGCCCCACCACGAGATGTTGGAAAGGGGTAAGGGGTTTGACCAACATTATTTCTGTGACCAGTCACAGAGGTGCCTTTCAGCTGCACCTCGCGTTGCTGGAAAAAGGCAAAGGGTATGATCAAAATTATTTCTATAACCAGTCACTAAGGTGCCTTCGCGCTTCTCACGAAGCGTTGGAAATGGGCAGGTGATTCACCAACAGAATTTCTGTCACAGGGTCACCGGGTTGCCTCCCCGACGAGAGGTTGGAAAGGGGTAGAGGTTTTTACAAACATTACTTCTGTAATCAGTCACAGGGGTGCCACAGGGATATGGTGGAAAAGGGTAGGGGTTCGACCAACATTATTTCTATGACCAGTCACAGGATTGCCTTCCAGCTTACCCACTAGATGTTCAAGAAAAGTTAGAAAAATCTGAATTACATGAATTGCTTATTTCATGAATACGCACCCTCAGCTGCTACCTCGCTGGAAATACGCTTTGAAAAAAACGGTAAAAACAATTGTCCGTACCGGTAATTTTTTTTACCTGTACCGACATATACACTTCGTTTACCGAAATTTCGGGATAAGTAGCTAGATTGTTTTGGCACAAATATTGGGGAATCTGAAAAAAGGGTTATTTGTACCGAAACTTCGGTACGTCTAGCTGGATCTTTTGGCACGTGTAGACAGTTTGTTTATAATTACAGTTGCAAGTTCGCCTCTTTGCTTTTAAATAAACTTTTATGCTAAACATTCTACTGTTTTGTAGACAATTCAACTTTTCTGCTTGAAACGTCAACTATTTTATTGAAAATTTAACTTTTTTGTCGAAAAATTAGAGTTTTTTTAACTGAAAATTTAAATATTCCACCTTTAGTTGAAACTTTATGCTGTATATTGGATAAGTTAGAAATTCAAATTTTTTAATAAAAAATTAATCCTTTAGTCGAAAATTCATCTTTTGAAAATTGTACAATTTTTTTGAAAAATTACTTTTTTTTGTCAAAGTTACCTTTAATTCTCAGAGTTTTTATATAAAAATTCAATTATTTACATTGTATTGGTTGACAATTCGACTATTTGGTAAAAAAACTGTATATTTTGTTAAAAATATAACAAAAAATTTCTTGGTTCAAAATTCAACTATATAGTTTAAAAAATTGATCTTTCTTGGCTTAAAATAACCTTTTCTGTTAAAAGAGCATTTCATGGTAGAATAGTCACCTATCTTGGTAGAAAATGACCTTTTTTGTTAAAAATTTAACTGTCTTCGAAAAAATGCATTTTCTGGCATGAAAATCTTACTATTTGATTAAATCTATATTTCTTTTGAAACTCATCGCTTTGCTGGAATGTTCATCTTTTTCGTTGTTAATCCAACTGCTTAGTTGAAAATTATAAATTTTTTATGTTTAAGATTCATCTCTATGGATGGTAAATCTTTTTTGGTTGAAAATTCAACTAATTTGTTGATGATGCAATATTATTGCGACTTCATATGTTAGGAATTGAGAGTAATTCATATTTAATTCAATATGTTATCTACATTAAGTTTATTTGAAAGAATTTATAAAGTTGAATACCGTGTTTCGTCAACGGCTTCGTTACTTACGCGAAGGGGGGGGGGGGGGCTAAAATTTGTAACTTACTTGGTAGATAGCCATCACTGAATAAATTATCACGATTCAAACTTTTCAAGGTCGAGGTGGTTAAAGCAGATTGTATTTATGTGAAAAAATGACCAAATAGTGCATTCATTTATATAATTTATTTATAAAATTAACAAATATATTAGTAGAACAAAGTTTTCTGATGGAAAATACCTATTATATAAATTTGAAGTCTTTTTATTAATAACAAAATATATGTCGAATAGTGCAGAATTGTAACAAAATGAAACTAAAAATCGGCTCTCGCAATTCTCTTTGGAATTTATTCAAAAGTATTTTTAGAAAAATTAAAATAGATTAAAAATCATCGTCTTTAAGGTCTAAGGCTAGGCTGTTTTGGAACAAATTGTCATATTTGGGCCACTGTTCGGGTCTTCGGGGCGTGGCGCGGTCAGGCAATTTCATTCAGCACCTAGAATCCCAAAACCTAATTCGCTTCAGGAGGACGACTGAAAATTCTACAAAAATAAAATATTCCAAATGGAAAATGTAGTAATTAGAAATATAATTTAATAATTTAATTTCGAGAGGAGCCCGCCAAATATAAAAGTATATCAATCAATATTAAATAAGAAAAAGTGCAAATTTTGCATAATTTTTCGAGTGTTTCGGTAGAAAAAAAAAACACTTTTTTAACGAAATCTACGGAAAGATAAATTTAATAATAATCACTTTTATTTTATTCATGTTAAAAGTGTAGTTTCGAATATAATTTAATTTCGAGAGAAGCCCGCCAAATATAAAAGTATATCAATCAACATTAAATAAACAAAGGTACAAATTTTGCATTATTTTTCGAGTGTTTTGGTAGAAAAAAAAAACAGTTTTTTACCGAAATCTACGGAAAGATAAATTGAATAATAATCACTTATATTTTTTTGATATTAAAAGTGTAGTTTCGAATATAATTTAATTTCGAGAGAAACCCGCCAAATATAAAAGTATATCAATCAACATTAAATAAACAAAAGTGCAAATTTTGCATTATTTTTCGAGTGTTTTGGTAGAAAAAATACTTTTTTACCGAAATCTATGGAAAGGTAAATTGATAAATAATCACTTTTATTTTATTGATACTAAAAGTGTAGTTTCGAATATAATTTAATTTCGAGAGAAGCCCGCCAAATATAAAGGTATATCAATCAACATTAAATAAACAAAAGTGCAAATTTTGCATTATTTTTCGAGTTTTTTGGTAGAAAAAAAAAACATATTTTTACCGAAATCTACGGAAAGGTAAATTGATTAATAATCACTTTTATTTTATTGATATTAAAAGTGTAGTTTCGCATATAAATTAATTTCGAGAGAAGACCGCCAAATATAAAAGTATATCAATTAACATTAAATAAACAAAATTGCCAATTTTGCATTCTTTTTCAAGTGTTTTGGTAGAAAAAAACACTTTTTTACCGAAATCTACGAAAAGATAAATTGATTAATAGTCACTTTTATTATATTTACATTAAAAGTGTAGTTTCGAATATAATTTAATTTCGAGAGAAGTTCGTCAAATATAAAAGTATAACAATCAACATTAAATAAACAAAAGTGCAAATTTTTTATTTTTATCTAGTGTTTGGTAAAAAAAAAACTTTTTTTTATTTAAATCTACCAAGAGATAAATTGCTCAATAATCACTTCCATTTTATTTATTAAATAATAAAAAAAATAGTTTCGGATATAATTTGATTTCGAAAGAACCCCGCCTTATCAATATATGTAGCAATAAACATTAAATAATCGAAATTGCAATCTTTGCATTATTTTTCAAGAGGTTTGGCAGAAAGAAAACCTTTCTGAAAGAATCTCACATTATTTGATCTGGAATAAATGGTGAAATTAGTATATTTTTCCGCTGTATTAATTCAAAATACTTCAATAACTTTGGAAATTCAGGTATAAGTTCTCCAATGTTACCGACATTGCAGTTTTCGCAAGGATAGTCTCAAATTAAGAATAGATCAGTAGTGACTACTGGCTGTAAAGCCGGGAACTAAGAAACCGGTTTCCCCCAGAGTTTTTCCTGGTTTATTTTACTTTGTCTTCAGCAAAACCTTGTTTAAATAAATGAATAATTTAATCTTTTAATTGATATTATGTTTATTATTACTTTCCGCATAGCGGGCTTCTCCCATTTTTAACATCAAAAATTTTAGGAATTAAATAATCTAAGATTTTGTTAGTAAAAAATTAAAAAAAAATGAAAAAACTTAATTTTGAAGAGAAGCCCGCAATAGATTTCGATTTACTTTTAACAATGCAAAAAACAAAATTTGAATTAATGCATTATTTTGCGAGTGGTTTTGCCGAAACTATTTGGAGAAAGTTACCGTTTCACCTTAAGTGCAAGTCAATTATGTTCGCGAGGTTATGTTTACCACAATTGTAGTGGAAGAATTATTTGTTATTTATATTTATTGCAATCGTTTGTAATTTGTTTGTGCAATATAGGCACTCAAGCTGACTTGGCGAATAAGGATCATCCTGATTGGGTGCGTTGTAAAAAATTAGGTTATGAAAAAGGAGCCGCTCTAAAAAGGAAAAGTTCACTGCCCCGCTTCCACCTATCTGCGAAGAAGGTTATTTGTCGTAGGAGAATATAAATGTTGCTTAAAAATCCTTTTAATTAAATCAAGATTCATAATTTTATTTAAAAATTCATTTCCTTGTTCAAAAATACAAGTATTTGATTTGAAAAATCTTTTTTCTTGTAAAAATTTAACATCTATCTTTCCTCATCACTTTTTCACTTTCGGTTCAAAGTGTATCTCTTTTTGTTGAAAATTCGTGTATTTTGTTGTAAAAGTTGTCTTTTTCGGTACAAAATTAATCATGTTATCCAAGGAAAATGGAAAATGTATTAGCATAAGGTAGAAATTCTTTAAATTGGTATTGTTTATTGAAAAAATATTTTTTCAATAGATTTATGTAAAAATACCACTTATTTACATTAAACTGCGAAAGAAGAATGCAATGTTAAAACTTCATAATAATATCACTTGAGTTTTTTGATCCTGCGAGCAGATCGCTCTTGTAGTAGGCTGATCGTAACCTCAAAAACTCAATAAACTGTCATCGCCTTTTACATCAGCAATGGAATTTGACAACTTAAATTGAAATTAATACAATACTTCACACGAATATTCCTTAATGTTAATACGCATAGAAAATAATAAGTTATAACTAGAATATTAATTTAAAATTAAAAATACTGTATTGTTATACTATAAAGAAGAAGAAAAGTATGATTGAACTGCTTGCACTTCACTTTCACCACAAACCCAGCTTCATAAAACTTATAATCTTCCAAACTTTTATATGCTTTCACTTGTTTTGCAATGTAAAAACAGTAAGATTAAATAAAATATGACGCTATATTCACTATTCTCACCGAGGGCACTGAGCTTACATTTTCACTAAAATCTATATCTTTAAGAGCATACGGATAAAAGTTTTCGATTTTTTCCAATTTTTTTATATATCGGGTCTTGACATCTGCGGATAATTTTCCCAAATATTCACTCTGCATTTCGAAAAAACAATTTTAAAAATCGATGGCAATACGTGCAAACTATAGGGCATAGGGAGGTAGTTATTCCCCCAAAGGCCGCTATAATTTCCTTATAGACTTGGGAAAATGTCTTCTGAAATGTTGATTTTTTAAAATATTTGCGAATCTAGTGGTATATGAGTTTTTTCACAGCTGTAAAGATTAAGAAGCAATTTTTAATGCCAAAGGAAATTACAGCTTGCTTCTGCAGTTTAGCTAAGGCCATGTTATAAATATGAAACATTTTTTCCAATTGAAATAAGAAGTAACTCAATCTTACAACAATCTATTTTTCCCTCATACTCCAAATATCTAACTTTAAGGAAAAATATAAGTTTCCTTACATTTTTTTTATTAGAATTTAATATTAAAACTCGACATAAAAATTAGTATATTTTTACGTTTAAATATTAGCTATTTCCGTTCTTCTAGGATTTCGTATCTTTGGCCTTCCAGGTCTTACGTTCAGTAACATTAATTTAGTATTTTTGTTGTTTTAATATCTAGGGAATTACATTATTCGAATTGCAATCATGGAAAATAATATAAATCAATGCTAGAAATGCACAGAATTATTATGTACTAAAACAGTCTATATTTTATTCAAGAATTTGACGCCGTTTTTATTTTATTTTATTTGAAATAAATGTATAGGTCTCCTTATATTTTTATTTAGTCTCATTTAATTATTTTCCTTACTTCTTTATTTTGTATTTATTGAGAAAAACAAGTTGAAACTTTAAAATTTTCTCCACCGGTCATGTATAGAAAAATATATATTTTCCAGCTGTTGGATTAAGCTTAGGCGGTAGCACGTCGTGCATCTTACTTGTTTAACTGTTTACATATTTAATTCCATTCAAAATGTTTAATTTTCCAAAAATAATTATTTTAAATGCTTTCCTTTAGTAAAAAACTTGCTTTTTTAGATTTTTTCGCAATCAAGTTTATTTTCTAATAATTTAGATATTTCATGAACTTTCATTTTCTTGTATAACATTTTAAAGGCTTATGCATTATAAATTAATGACCTCATTAACAAAAAAAGTTTTTTTTTGAGAAAAAGAACGACAATCATGCAAAAACACACCACTTTTTATTTGAAAAAGGCATTAAAAATTTATATATCTTGCATAATTACAAAAAATTTGGAAGCAATTTCATATTTGAATAAGATTATGAATTGAACCAAAAAATATATTAACTGGCACTTTGTTGTTAGAATTATTTTTTCAAAAATTTTATCCTCCTTTTCAAAGGTCTTTATTAAAAACCGAAGTTTAATTCCGCTCTTTTCTATTTTTTACAACTTTCTTCTAACTGCAATTCATAACACAGTGGACAATTAGACATAATGTAAAAATTAAATTTGAAAATGACAAGTCAAAACTGTCATTTAGGTACATGAAGTTAAAGTAAATATTTCTTGCTGACCGTATTAAAATTTCTATTTTAATATTGAGTCTATCAAATTAAAAAGGAAGATATTTAAAAATTATTTACGCCACGCGTTATTATGCTTGAAGCTTCTTTTTCTTTAAAAATCAATATATTCCAATCAAGATTTTTTTCTTACTTCTTCAATCTTGTAAACAAGAACAAGAATAAATGTTTTCATGTACTAAATAAGTCATAGGGCTAGGAAGGAGAGGAGCGAATAGAGAGCAGTGAAGGTAGGGTATCTGAAAATAAAAATAGACGAGAAAATGTGGGTATGGGACGAAGAGAAGGAGGTGTTGAAGGAAGTGCAGGGGCATTTGTT
>NC_046661.1:67089817-67090111 GCF_010883055.1 Belonocnema kinseyi
GGTGGAGGAATGTTAAAGGTGTTGTACTAGAACGCAGCAGGGGTAAAGAAGAAAGATGAGGATTTCTAGAGGTATATTCAGGAATGTAATGTGATTGGACTGGTAGAGACGTGGGTAGAGAGAAAGGAATGGGATAGATCAGAGCGAAAGTTTCCAGGGGTCTGTCTGTCTATCTGTCTGTCTATCTGTTTGTCTATCTATCTATCTATCTATCTATCTATCTATCTATCTATCTATCTATCTATCTATCTATCTATCTATCTGTCTGTCTGTCTGTCTGTCTGTCTGTCTGTC
>NC_046661.1:67090211-67092612 GCF_010883055.1 Belonocnema kinseyi
CCATCCATCCATCCATCCATCCATCCATCCATCCATCCATCCATCCATCCATCCATCCATCCATCCATCCATCCATCCATCCATCTACCTATCTATCTATCAATCTATGCTTGCCGAAATTATTGTAAAAGTTTATTTAATTTCTTTTAATAATCCATAATGTTCCAAATTTATTATTTGACAAAATTATATAAGCATTTTCAAATAATCCCCGTGGAATATACGTGCTGCTACTCTCTTTAACCTTGATCGGGAAAGATTGGCAATGATTTGCAATGATTGGCAACGATTGGTAAAGATTGAAACACTCAATCGATGTCAAATATTGTTCGAACATGATTTAGAAACACGATTACAAACAATTAAAATTTGCGGTCTGTCGATCTAAATTATTTCCAGTTGATTATTTTTAGAAGCGTATATAATAATTAATCAATCCATGTCTCTAATTTTAAATAAATAAACTACTTTTTTCTTTCTAATAATCTCATTGATTTTAAGGATAAAGAAAGTTGACTTATTAGGCCGGAATGAATAATTTATTAAATGTTCATATTTAACCAAAATTATTTATTTCCTCAAATCATTAAACGTTATATTAATTTTATTTTCATAAGAACTAAACGCCAGTGCATAAGTTTTATGAAATTCAACAATCAGTTGACTTAATTTAAATTACAGTATTCATTTGACACACATGCGTTGACGGAAAATCAACAAACTTTCTGTTTTATATTAACCTCTGAAGTTCATTTTACGTATCTAAAGCAGTTGACTTTCAACCAAATGTAGTTTTTAAATCTGAATAAGATTAATAATTAAAAAATGAATTGTTTGATAAGATAAAGCATCGATAAATGTCAGAATAATTGTTATTATGCAAGAACAAAGTATAGCTTTAATTTAATGTTGTTTATTATACACTCTGACCGGCTAATGCAAACAAATATAAGTAATATGTAGAAGCAAATAGTGTACATTTTAGGTTAGGGTACAGTCAAACTGACAAAGTCCAAACAAAAAGCTCGCTTACATCAATATTACCATTTTATAGAGAAGCAAATACGAAGGGAACTTACTTCGACTATTACGGAGAATAATAAGCAACATTTAATTAAAACTATACTTCGTTCTTGCGATTCACTTTCGCAACCCTTGCGACTCAGAACAAATAGCCGGTTTCACACAATCCATGCCACATCTCAACCATATAATTTTGTTCTTCATTACCCTAATTCTCTATAAATTACAATTAATAATTGCACAATAACAATTATTCTGACATTCATCGATACTTTATCTTACAAAATAATTCGTTTTTTAATTATTAATTTTTTTCAGATTTGAAAACTCCCGCCATTAAAATAATTTTTAACGATTTTCAGCAGTCGGAAAAACCGAGGTGTGAACGGTCGCTTACTTGCAGAGGCATGAAAGCACCTTAAAAGACTATACTAAAAACGCCCGAGGTTTCCGAGCTATTCCGTCTATAGCCGAGCTCGCGACGATCACACCATTTGCACGACTGTACCCAGCTCATGACTGGGATTCTCCGCAAAATGTCTTCAGTCATACGTGTATTTGTAGTACAAAAGTTTTTGTAACTAGCGCAATTTGAATTGAAGCTTAAACAAATTTTAATTTTGAAATTTTTTCTTTAAACTCTCAATAATTTACAAATATGAAATAGAAACTTTTAACGATTTACAAATTGAAAATCTTCAATTAAGTGCACGTAAACTGCAAAACTTAAACCTTCAAACCCTCTTCAAGTCCCTCTTCCAACTAAATAAAAACGTTTAAAAAAAAGTTTCTTTAGAAAATATACATTGTAATTAATTTAGATGAATTAATATGTATAAGGTAAGGCTGATTCACTTAGCCTTACTGATGAATCCAGTGAGTCAGTCCAGTGTAAAACATAAAAAATCTAATTTGTATTTTTAATTAAAAATCAATTAATATCTTTTAAAGGTATTGTAGAACACAAAACAAACAAATACGATCGACCTTAATGTCAATTAAAAAATCGTCTTTACTGTTATAATAGTTCTTTCAATCAAAAAACGATATAATCAAAAAAAAGAAAAGAAAATATATCATCTAACTATATCCAAAAATAAGTGCCTCTCCCTATTTAGAAAAACTTAAAAACACAAATTTCGTTCCTTCCAGTTCTATAACAATTATAAAAATAAAAAAATTCCCTCTTTTAAATTAAAAAAAGATTGAAAATCAACACTTCCTCTCCTTCGACTCAATAAAAATATATTTTTGTTAAGTTATCTTCTTTTAACCCGTATGAAAAAATTGAGGGGACCCAAGAGCCATAGCAGAATTTCTTCCTAAATCATAATTATTTGATTTCATATATAAAAATTATACCGTTCCCATATAATTA
>NC_046661.1:67092712-67093735 GCF_010883055.1 Belonocnema kinseyi
ACCGAGGAGGTGAAAAAAGTATTAAGAGGGGTGAAGAACTATTCCGCACCGGGACCAGATTGTATCAAAACCTTCTGGTGGAAGAAGTTTTCTTCAACCCATGCCCATTTCTTCAACTCCTGCCAAAAATAGGCAACTTAGCTGACCCAAAGAACTACAGGCCAATAACTTGTCTTAACACGCTTTATAAGATATTCACAGCCATCCTAAATGATAGGATTGTTCGGGCAATTGAACCTGTGTGGCAAGAAATGTATGAACAACGAGGCTCAAAGAAAGACGTAGCCGGATGTCGGGAGAACCTGCTCATCGATAGATGTGTCTGCAAAGATGCGGCATTCTACCAGCGTGACCTATCGATGGCCTGGATTGATTATCGGAAAGCTTTCGATTCTACATCCCATAGACTTATCATCTGTCTTTTGGAAATCTTGAAGGTTTATCCGCAAATAGTTAGGTGCATAGAGAGATTGATGCCGCTTTGGAAAACCAGATTTACTATCTCATCTGGCAGAAATCGTGTGACAACTAACAAGGTCACGTTTCAGAGAGGTGTCTTTCAGGGCTACACCATGAGCCCACTCCTCTGTTGCCTTACATTATTGCCACTATCTCTAGCACTGCGCCATTCTGACGGGTACTTGTGCGGCAAACCTGCAGATTCAAAGTACAAGGTCACTCATGTATTTTACATGGACGATATTAAGATCTATGCTAAAAACAGAGAGCAACTGCATCTAGCTCTGGGGATTGTCGAATGATATACTAAGGAAATTAGAATAGAATTTGGGTTAGACTGATGCGCCAAGGTTTATTTGAAGCGAGGAAAACTCAATGGCATCCCTGAAGATCCTGAGCTCGTTGATAGAAGCGCCATACGACACCTTTGCGTTGGAGAGACTTATACATACCTGGGCGTGTCACAGAGCCGCATTCAGGATGTGACGTCTATAAAGGATACTCTCCGAAGTAGATACAAACGTCTCATCCGACAGATTTGGTCTTCCGAACTGTCGGCGAGGA